>NC_135553.1:11810000-11887500 GCF_964340395.1 Glandiceps talaboti
TTTGTTCTATAAAAAAACTCATAATCAAAGAAGTCAGTATGTCTTTCAATTATTTCCCTGATAAAAATGTTATTTGAAACGTAACAAAGACAAAATAAGACTAAAATAACAACATAAGTGACACTCTCTCGCACAATGCATCTTGGAATTGGAAAATCAATTTGTATTGAAATGTAGACTCTTGTTTTCTTTTTTAATTGTAATTTTACAAACTATAGTTTCTCTTGTCACTTATTTTAGTTAAATAATGTTCAGTTTATTACTCAGATAATTTTTTTACTTTTGTAGTTTTAACCCAATCTTTAAAGATGAAAACTTATGCTTTTATGCTTTTGATCAAATCCTTTGTAAGCAGGACATATTTATTTCACTCTCTCAATATCTTCTTTTTTTTTCAAAGAGTCGGTGCTATTTTTCGGTAAATTTTATATGAATAAAAAAGGAAAACAGAAGGTTCAGAATTCCCAACCCCAAACAAGGTAGTATGTGTTGAGAGAGGAAAAAAAACTTGCTGGAAGAAACATTCTTACCAGCATTATTAGTAATTCCTAATTCCTAAGATTGTAAACGGGGACGGACTCAACTAGTAGTGAAGACAACTATTTAACTATTTTTCGTCTCCCTTCCCCATGTTGAATGGTTTAGTGATGACATCAGCAATATTTGTCGCCAGTAAAGAAACCTCAAACTTAAAACAAGCGCCCTCTGTAAGCCATTTATGCAGATTCCTTTCTTTTTACTGCCCACCTAAAAGAACTTGTGTGTCTGGGGAAATTGTACAGAAATGTCAATATTTATAATGCTTTTTTTTTCATTAACTTTAGTTTATAATTGGTGAGATTGATTTTGTTTTTATGTTTAACAAAATATACTTACAATGATATCAAAATGATTTTTAGTATTAATTTCACTGATAGGAAAATGACAAAAAAGAAGACATCTAATCTTTGCATACATCATATACAAACAGTATTCATAATGTCTATAACCAGAAATGTCACTACACGTATTGCTTATCAGGATTAAGATAGAATTCGTAGGATTATTTTTGTATAGAGGATATTTTTAAATCTGTACAGAAGTTTACAGTTATGTACATCAAAGGTTCCTTACATATCAACCAGTGACTTTGTCTGACTGTTCTGACTCAATATCCCAGCATTCATTTATAAATATATATCTTTATCCAAGGTTGTCTGTGGCTTTAATGTGCTAATGTTATTTACCCAAATGATCAAATAAATCTGTGATTGTTTTTTACATACATGTTTACTTTTGTCTTTTGAGCGATACATGTTTGACCATAGACAATGCGTTGGGGACAATGTGCAACACATCCTTTGAAGTAGTCTGTTGGGATCCCATTATCACCTTGCTGATAAAGTGGTTAACTTTCAGACATTTGACTTCCCTCATAATATAATATAATGTAATGTAATGTAATGTAATGTAATGTAATGTAATGTAATGTAATGTAATGTAATGTAATGTAATGTAATGTAATGTAATGCAAGTCATGAGATGTAACAATGCAAATCATACTAGCAACAGATTCAACAAGGTTGCCATAAGTAAGTTCGCTGATGGGATCCCAACAGAGATGTCACACTCGGATAGAAGTATTTCTTTGATGTTTGCCATAGTGGCATGTCCTTTTCCTCTCAAGCACAGAATCTTGTCTTGGTGTTACTTTCTCAAGAAGCTGTCTAGCCCAGAGTCTTGTCATGGGGTTACTATCTCAAGAAGCTCTCTAGCCCAGAGTCTTGTCATGGGGTTACTATCTCAAGAAGCTGTCTAGCCCAGAGACTTGTCTTGGTCTTACTATCTCATAAAGCTCTAGCCCAGAGACTTGTCTTGGTCTTACTATCTCATAAAGCTCTAGCCCAGAGACTTGTCTTGATGTTACTATCTCAAGAAACTCTCTATGCCAAGCCAAGGCTTTTGCCCGAGGAAGTACAGAACCATGTTCTGAATTTGAAATTTACCACCAGCAGCTGTGCTAAATCTACATGTATCTTACTTGTAAAGCTATGAAGTAATCATATTCCTATGTAACTTAAATTGGAAGGATAGCCAATTACAACTGCATGAAAATAAACTTACATTTAGCACAGCTGTTGGTCATAATTTAACATTCAGAACACAGTGCTGCTGTGCTTCCCTGGGCCTTTGTATGAGAGTCTTTACTCAAAGACGACATAGAAACAAATACACTATATGAGAAACATTTATTAGATACTGTTTTAGACTGTCTGACACTGGATGTCTTTTATCTGGTTATCTTCTCGTCCAATCATCTCTTGTGTGGTAATTTGACTGAAAGGAATATCACATTGATTACTGTTAAAATGACAAATATCAGAGCATTTTATTTGAATGAAAATATTCATGATATACTCTAAGATGTCAAACTGGGGGAGCATGTGCGACATAATCAATAGCCCCCCCCCCCCCCCCTCCAGCCTCTCCTGGTTGGGGTTTAAATGTAAATGATACCTTTTAGGGTATACATTTTCGAATGTTAGTCTAAAATAGGGGTGTGAATTTGGAGAGGTCTGAACTGGGTTCATCTAGTCTTGGTCTAAAATGGTATCAGTACTTCAATTACAAAATTACAACATAATTCCCCTCCCCCTCCCCCAGTAATTACTGGAAGCTCCCTAATATCAGTAAATGGGGGTATACAATTGTCATCGTCATAAACCACTGTACAGCCTCTTTTACAGCACCGTCCAAGAGGTTAATTCGCAGTGTTAAGAGGATATTAAGCTATGTCTTTTTGTAAGTAATTGACTAATTTGTTGTCAGAGTATATCTTTGATTATTTGATAAAAAAATGTACCAGTTGCAGCTAGTGCAAACTCAAACACTTGCCTTGGTTTCCTTGGCTTTAGATAACATTTACCCCAATAGTATAAACTCTAGTTTGCGAGAATGACAATTTTCAGTGAATACATTGTGTTATCTGATCGAAAAATGATACTCCAGTTACGACTTGTAGAGTTTTATAATATTATAACACGGTGACAGATTCAAACAGAGCTTTCGCTCAAGATTTAACTTAAAGATAATAGTGACCACTAATTAACATATACAATGACTTTTTGCGAGTAATTGACCAATTTGTAGTCAATATATCTTTGGCTACTTAAAATGTCCGAGTTGCAGCTAGTGAAAATTCAAACACTTGCCTTGGTTTCCTTGACTTTAGAAATGTTAAACACTTACCCCAAATTTCCGAACATAGTACACCAGGACTTTCACAGAAAAACGATTCCAATTCATAGAACTTTTCAGCGAAGAAGAAGCATACGCCACCTTTGGAGCTCTGCAAAAAAATACGTTTAATGTATTTGAATATGTCAATTCGAAAGTGCTGTGGTTGAGAGGGAAATAATTTAGGACAGGGTGGGAATGTATTGTTACGTATTACACAGATAGATACGTGGTAGATAGGTAGATGTTTACAAGCTTATTTGGTTTAAACTAATTGAAAATGTAAATGAATCAATGTCCAGAAGAAACGTGTCAACAAATGTGAGATACTTTAGGATAGTAACGGACATAGAACATTAATCGGTTTATAGTAACGGACATCGAACATTAATCGGTTGTAAGGGACAATTCAACGTGGTATTAGTGTTATTACCTGGCTGAACATCATGGTATTACAGATATCACTATGACTACAGTCTTCGGCACACAATTTTTCAGCATCTTTATCGTTCGCCATGTCTTTTTCATCATATGGCTCCGTTTCGTGTGTTATCATAATGACGTATTGCCCGCCCTTGTGCCACATGTCATCATGATGTGCATGGATACCTAGAATATGAGAGAGAGAGAGAGAGAGAGAGAGAGAGAGAGAGAGAGAGAGAGAGAGAGAGAGAGAGAGAGAGAGATGTTGACTGTTCTTTTTAACTTGTGTTTACACAGTATATTTACTAATCACACCCTATATGTACAATTACAAACTTCTCATACGTTTTGTTATTTTTTAAAGTCAGACCCCCCCCCCCCCAAGTTAAGTTTGTACTTATCCAATTTCTCATCCATATGACCACTTTCAGCTTTAAGGTTAACCTCTCCAAAAGCGAATATAAACTATACGTACCTCGGTTATCAATAATTGAGATAATACGTACCTAGGACTGTCACCACAACTGCTGATAAAAATACAAATACTCCGAGGAATTTTTTTGCTGCTAACATTTTGAGATCGACGTGGTACTAGACTACACTCCCACTGTTCACCTTAACCTTATAACGTTATTTCAAACATAATCACAGTTGAGGTCATGCCAAACGTAAATTTAATTGCTGTGAAATATCATGTATACAAAATTACCAAATATAATGTACCAACCACTACTTGCTTCAGTAATTGTCGGAAATCATAGTTACTCATTAATAATTATCTTCAAGTAATTATTAATCTCTTTTTTTCCAAATTTTATAATCTAATACTTATTTTACAGTTTGTACAAGTAAATTAGGTTAACGAGAGTTTGTTTCCGTTGGCTTGTACAGTCATAGGGTTATGTTTACGAACAAATCGGGGGAGGGGGTGGGCAGCTCTCGTAGACGATCACACGGGGTGGGCCCACTGGAAAGGGGTGATTGTTTGTACTCATAAGATATAAGAAAGGGTAAACTTTTCTGAGCCCAACGGTTTTGGGACTGGTACATTTTATTTCAATTTTAGCTCAGAATATTCTTATCGTAAGTTCAAAACAATTCTTACAATAATTGTTTCAAGTAAGATTTCCATTTTCCAAATTCTTGTTATCAGGTTTTAGTTATGTCATCATATCATGCCGTCTGCATGTGTCGTAGATCCGTATTAGTATATATTTTATGCGATACAATCGGTATGAGAAGGGGTATCTTTTGTGGAGGGGTATGAGATATGACGACAGTTTGGGGTTGGAGGTCTCAGAGGGAGCCCATCGTATTAGAGTTGCCCCCCCCCCTCAACAACAACAATTGATATACTTATGTACTTAATATTCATGAAAATTGGCTTCTCATTTTGATTTTACAAATTACCTGTACATTTCGGAAATTGCTCATTTGAACATTTTACACTACAATGTTCAAATTACAATAAAATGTTCTCCGATCTAAATGTTTCATCCGAAGTGGAATTCAAATTGATACATTTACTACACAAACGTCCCATCAATCATTTTTGTTATTTAGAAATACTTACGATTAAAATCCAAGCTAAATTTATTTCAATAATATTATTAGATTTTAAGATACGTCGTGTCGCTCCTAGTACCGTGTAGTGCCCTCACTGGAAAGGGGTTGACCGATGTTTGAGGGCGCCCTGTCACGGCCCTATAGACTATAGTATCAATGCTACTGATATCTTGGCCTGTCTACAGACCGAATATGATTCCACTACACTTATTCACTGTATATTCAACATTTCAGTTTTCTTCTCTGGCTGACGATATTCAACCCTGAATGAGGAGAGCTGAAGTGGGTGTAATTATGGGATGGAATTACAGTATGATTATTGATCATTATTGGTGATTAAGGGGAAATTACAATTTATTTATAATGACGTATTTTCCATCTATTAACAGGGTAATAATCTTGACCGTTAGTATTCATTTGGTGCTAAATTATGGTTCCAGAGTTCATGATTCAAACTGAGTGGCCTTGATCATAGACATTCACGGTATTCGCTGATCTTTGCAACTGCAATTTTCACGGTGCTCGGTCAGAATAGGGGAAAGTTACATGTAAAAGGTACACCCGTACCAGGGCCAATTTGGGAGGGGTGGTTTTGTTACATGACCTCTAATATGTGATATAGCCTTGACTTGTTAAATCCTGGAATGTGATGAATTCCCCGGGCCTATCGATAAATGTGTGCGTGGTGGTAAAAATCTCTACGAAGCTATAAGTGACTAGATGAACCGTAAGGGGAGGAAGGATGATAAAGCCCGATGAAGGACGCTCACAGCGATGTGTTTTACAGTGTAGGACGGAGCAGACAAAAAGTAACAAAATTATTCGAAATGATCACTTCAGTAACAACTTGTGCAGTTTTCTATATGTGTGTACATTCCTACCCTTTCCTAAATTATTTCCCTCTCAACAGCATCACTTTCGAATTCACATATTAAAATAAGTTAAATGAATCTTTTGCAGACCTCCAAAGGTGGCATATTCTTCTAGATCTTCTTCGCTGAAAAGTTCTATAAATTGGAATAGTTTTCTGTGAGACTCCCGGTCTACTGTGTTCGGAAATTTAGCAAGTGTTTAACATTTCTAAAATAAGGACCCAAGGCAAGTGTTTGAACTTGCACTAGTTATAACTGGGATATTTTTCATCAAATAACCAGATAATTTGTCGAAACAGTGGTCAATTCAAGACTTGCAAAAAGACATTATGTTAATTATATTCTTTATGGTCAATATTATCTCTAGGTAGTGTAGTGACAAGTTTAAATCTCACACTTCATGCACCTTTCACAGAAAGAGGAATGGTACGAAGTCTGACCACAGGGGCTTGAAGTAAGCTTTGTTAGCGAAAATTTATTTTACCTTTATTGTTTACTTTTACATTTTTGGTTGTTTTTTTCCGAACAAGGTGTCATGTAATAAAGGTAATAATTTGAAAAGCTGTTGTATTTTTTTCCCTAAATCAATCTTTAATTAACTGTTTGTTTTAAATTGACTTTGCAAACTGCCATCTACAGTTGACTTTGTAAACGTTCAATTCTGAGCTAATGATACATGTTCAAGCAAAAATTATTCTTTATTATTTGAGACGATTTTTACGTTTAAGGCAAAATACGATAACCAAAACTTTCAGCCTTACATTTGCCATTGGGGGCGCTATTCACCCGTTCTATTTATACATATGTAACCATTTAACACACTCAAGTAACTAAACACATACACAAAAGGCATTGTGAAGCATTTTTTTTATTTTTATGGAAATTTAATGGAGTTCAAGACAGTTTGGACCGTGTACAATACAAAGGTGTTGTTGAAAGAAAATAAGACTAATCATATGCATACACCACCTAAATTTAGTTTTATATATATATATATATATATATATATATATATATATATATATATATATATATATATATATATATATATATATATATATATATATATATATATAAATAATAATGATGATGATGACAACCAAAGAATCACGTCTAAGTGGGCTATTGTGGTTTCTATATTGTAAATTCTCATATACTTGCAATTTTGCTTGCACCTATTTCAATCATTTCTATTTATTTATTTTTTTGAAATCCTACATATACATATACATATACATATACATATACACACAAAAAACAACATTTTTACTACATGAAAAAGTCTAATACAATAAACGAAAAATCAAAACATCTGTAAGTTTACAATTTAATCACCTGTACTGCTCTACTAAATATTGTTTGAGAGATTTCCTAAAATATTTAGACGACATAGAGACAAATACACTATATGAGAAACATTTATTAGATACTGTTTTAGACTGTCTGACACTGGATGTCTTTTATCTGGTTATCTTCTCGTCCAATCATCTCTTGTGTGGTAATTTGACTGAAAGGAATATCACATTGATTACTGTTAAAATGACAAATATCAGAGCATTTTATTTGAATGAAAATATTCATGATATACTCTAAGATGTCAAACTAGGGGAGCATGTACGGCATAATCAATAGCTCCCCCCCCCCCCCCCCAGCCTCTCCTGGTTGGGGTTTAAATGTAAATGATACCTTTTAGGGTATACATTTTCGAATGTTGGTCTAAAATAGGGTGTGAATTTGGGGAGGTCTTAACTGGGTTCATCTAATGTTGGTCTAAAATAGGGTGTGATTTCGGGGAGGTATTAACTGGGTTCATCTAATATTGGTCTAAAATGGTATCAATACTTCAATTACAATATTACAACATAATTCCCCTCCCCTAGTAATTACTGGAGGCTTTTTTTTACTTAAATTTGATGTAGGATTTAGCGCCAGGGGCAGCATATCCCTACCAAAACCAGTGAGGGGGAGGGGGGGGGGCAGAATATGACCAATGTTTCTGTAGTTATCTAGATAACGCACCTGTGAAACAAAGCTCGGTTTTCAATCTGTCACCATATTAAAACTGAAGTATCATTTTAAAGCTGCACTAGCTTCAACTGGAATGTGTTTGAAAATATTTTGTAAAATACAATAACTTACTCATACTATTGAATCACCTGTTGGTGTATGTTTTACAGTTGTTTAATATACAAGATATATCAAATTAAGTCAAATTAAATTGTTTTGGGGAGCCACACCCAAAAATCGGCGCCCTCAACCACGATCACAATTTCACCCTTAACCTGCTTCTGTACTGTTTTGATGGATAATATCGACCACTTATTTTTTAACATACACAGTGTCTAATTTTTGGTATTTTAACAATTATCATCGTCATAAACCACTGTACAGCCTCTTTTACAGCACCGTCCAAGAGGTTAATTCTCAGTTTTCAGAGGCGTGCAATGTCTTCTTGTAAGTAATTGACCAATTTGTTGTCAGAGTATGTCTTTGTTTATGTGTTAAAAAATGTACCAGTTGCAGCTAGTGCAAACTCAAACACTTGCCTTGGTTTCCTTGGCTTTAGAAATGTTAAACATTTACCCCAATAGTATCAACAAGTTTGCGAGAATGACAATTTTCAGTGAATATATTGTGATTATCTGATCGAAAGATGATACTCCAGTTACGACTCGTAGAGTTTTATATATATTATAACACGGTGACAGATTCAAACAGAGCTTTCGCTCAAGATTTAACTTAAAAGATAATATTGACCACTAATTAACATATACAATGACTTTTTGCGAGTAATTGGCCAATTTGTAGTCAATATATCTTTGGCTACTTGATTGAAAAATGTCCGAGTTGCAGCTAGTAAAAATTCAAATATTTGCCTTGGTTTCCTTGGCTTTATAAATGTTTAAACACTTACCCCAAATTTCCGAACACAGTACACCAGGACTTTCACAGAAAGATGATTCCAATTCATAGAACTTTTCAGCGAAGAAGAGGCATACGCTGCCTTTGGAGCTCTGCAAAAAAAAATACGTTTAATGTATTTGAATATGTCAATTCGAAAGTGCTGTGGTTGAGAGTGAAATAATTTAGGACAGGGTGAGAATGTATTGTATTACACAGTTAGATAGGTGGTAGGTAGGTAGGTAGATGTTTACAAGCTTATTTGGTTTAAACTAATTGAAAATATAAATATGAATCAATGTCCAGAAGAAACATGCCAACAAATGTGAGATACTTTAGGATAGTAACGGACATCGAACATTAATCGGTTGTAAGGGACAATTCAACGTGGTATTAGTGTTATTACCTGCCTGAACACCATGGTATTACAGATATAACTATGACTACAGTCTTCGGAACACAATCTTTCAGCATCTTTATCGTTCGCAATTTCTTTTTTATCATATGGCTCCGTTTCGTGTGTTATCGCAATGACGTATTGTCCGCCCTTGTGCCACATGTCATCATGATGTGCATGGACACCTCCTAGAATATGAGAGAGAGAGAGAGAGAGAGAGAGAGAGAGAGAGAGAGAGAGAGAGAGAGAGAGAGAGAGAGAGAGAGAGAGAGAGAGAGAGAGAGAGAGAGAGAGAGAGAGAGAGAGAGAGAGGGGGGGGAGGGAGAGAGAGCGGGAGAGAGAGGGAGAGAGAGGGAGAGAGAGAGAGAGAGAGAGCGGGAGAGAGCGGGAGAGAGAGGGAGAGAGAGAGAGAGAGAGAGAGAGGGAGAGAGAGAGAGAGAGAGGGGGGGAGAGAGAGAGGGAGAGAGAGGGAGAGAGAGAGAAATGTTGACTGTTCTTTTTAATGTGTGCTTACGCAGTAGATTTACTAATCACACCCTATATGTGCAATAACAAACTTCTCATACGTTTTGTTATTTTTTAAAGTCAGGACCCCCCCCCCCCAAGTTAAGTTTGTACTTATCCAATTTCCCATCCATATGACTTTCAGCTTTAAAGGTTAACCTCTCCAAAAGTGAATACAAACTATACATATACCTCGCGATCGGTTATCAATAATTGAGATAATACGTACCTGGGACTGTCACCACATGTACAACTGCTGATAAAAATACAAATACTCCGAGGAATATTTTTGCTGCTAACATTTTGAGATCGACGTGGTACTAGACTACACTCCCACTGTTCACCTTAACCTAATAACGTTATTTCAAACATAATCACAGTTGAGGGCATGCCAAGTGTAAATTTAATTGCTGTGAAATATGATGTATACAAAATTACCACTGAAATATAATGTACCAACCACTACTTGCTTCAGTAATTGTCGGAAAGCATAGTTGCTCATTAATAATTATCTTCAAGTAATTATTAATCTCTTTTTTTCCAAATTTTATAATCTAGGACTTATTTTACTGTTTGTACAAGTAAATTAGGTTAACGAGAGTTAGTTTCCTTTGGCTTGTACAGTCATAGGGTTATGTTTACGAACAAATCGGGGGAGGGGGTGGGCAGCTCCAGTTTTGGGACTGGTACATTTTATTTCAAATTTAGCTGAGAATGTTCTTATCGTAAGTTCAAAACAATTCTGACAATAATTGTTACAAGTAAGATTTCCGTTTTCCAAATTCTTATCAGGTTTTAGTTATGTCATCATATCATGCCGTCTGCGTGTGTCGTAGATTCGTATAGTATATATTTTATGCGATACAATCGGTATGAGAAGGGGTATCTTTTGTGGAGGGGTATGAGATATGACGACAGTTTGGGGTTGGAGGTCTCAGAGGGAGCCCATCGTATTAGAGTTGCCCCCCCCCCACCCCAACAATTAATATACTTATGTTTGTGAAAATTGGCTTCTCATTATGATGTTACAAATCACATGTAAATTTCGGAAATTGCTCATTTGAACATTTTACACTACTAGTACATTAATTCTCCGATCTAAATGTTTCATCCGAAGTGGAATTCAAATTGGTACATTTATTACACAAACGTCCCATCAATCATTTTTGTTATTTAGAAATATTCACCTACTTACGATTAAAATCCAAGCTAAATTTATTTCAATAATATTATTAGATTTTAAGATACGTAGTGCCGCTCCTAGTACCGTGTAGTGCCCTCACTGGAAATGGGTTGACCGATGTTCGAGGGCGCCCTGTCACGGCCCTACAAAGTATAGTATAATATCTACTGATGTCTTGGCCTGTCTACAGACCGAATGTGATTCCGCTACACTTATTCACTGTTTATATTCAACCTTTCAGTTTTCTTCTCTGGCTGACGATATTCAACCCTGAATGAGGAGAGCTGAAGTGGGTGTAATTATGGGATGGAATTACAGTATGATTATTGATCATTATTGGTGATTAAGGGGAAATTGGAATTTATTTATAATGACGTATTTTCCATCTATTAACAGGATAATAATCTTGACCGTTAGTATTCATTTGGTACTAAATTATGGTTCCAGAGTTCATGATTCAAACTGAGTGGCCTTGATCATATACATTGTATTCGCTGATCTTTGCAACTGCAATTTTCACGGTGCTCAGTCAGAATAGGGGAAAGTTACATGTAAAAGGTACACCTGTACCAGGGCCATTTTTGGAGGGGTGTACATGACCTCTAATATGTGATATAGCCTTGACTTGTTAATCCTGGAATGTGTTGAATTCCCCGGGCCTACCGATAAATATGTGCGTGGTGGTAAAAATCTATACGATGCTATAAGTGACAAGATTAACCGTTGAGGGCGCTCTTCCCATCCCTTTCCGTAAGGGGGGAGGAAGGGTGATAAGGCCCGGCCGATGAAGGACGCTCACAGCGATGGTTTTTACAGTGTAGGAGCAGACAAAAAGTAACAAAATTATTCGAAATGATCACTTCAGTAACAACTTGTGCAGTTTTCTATATGTGTATACATTCCCACCCTCTCCTAAATTATTTCCCTCTCAACAGCATCACATATCAAAATAAGTTAAATGTATCTTTTGCAGACCTCCAAAGGTGGCGTATGCTTCTTCTTCGCTGGAAAGGTCTATGAATTGGAATCGTTTTCTGTGAGGCTCCTGGTGTACTGTGTTCGGAAATGTCGTAAGTGTTTAACATTTCTCAAACGAGGACCCAAGGCAAGTGTTTGAACTTGCACTAGTTGTAACTGGGATATTTTTCATCAAATAACCAGATATTTTGACGAAACAGTGGTCAATTCAAGACTTGTAAAAACGACATTGTATTTGTTAATTAGTGGTCAATATTATCTGTAGGTAGTGTAGTGACAAGTTTAAATCACGCACTTCATGCACCTTTCACAGAAAGACGAATGGTATGAAGTCTGACCACAGGGGCTTGAAATAAGCTTTGTTAGCGAAAATTTATTTTACCTTTATTGGTTACTTTTACATTTTTTTGCTATCTTTTCCAAACAAGGTGTCATGTAATAAAAGTAATAATTTGAAAAGCTGGTGTTGTATTTTTTCTCTGAATCAATCTTTAACTGTTTGTTTGAAATTGACTTTGATGATGCATACTGCCATCTACAGTTGACTTTATAAACGTTCAATTACGAGCTAATGATACATGTTCAAGCAACAATTATTCTTTATTTTTGCGTTTAAGGCAAAATACGATATTCAAAACTTTCAGTCTCTTATAGTTCCCGTTGGGGGCGCTATATACACCCCTTCCATTGATACACATGTAACCATTTCACACGCTCAAGTAACTAAACACATACACAAAAGGCATTGTGAAGCATTTTTTTATTTTTATGGAAATTTAATGGAGTTCAAGACAGTTTGGACTGTGTACAATACAAAGGTGTTGTTGAAAGAAAATAAGACTAATCATATGCATACACCACCTAAATTTAGTTTTATATATATATAAAAAATAATAATAATAATGATGACAACCAAAGAATCACGTCTAAGTGGGCTATTGTGGTTTCTATCTTGTAAATTCTCATATACTTGCAATTTTGCTTGCACCTATTTCAATCATTTCTATTTATTTATTTTTTTGAAATCCTTTATTTTTTATTATGAAATATTTGTATATTTCCACACAGATGATTATTTCCAACCGGCGCAGCACTACACATTGAGGTTAATCTACAAGCTATGTTATGTATGGAATACATGGTAAAATACATAGAACAAGGGGGGAACTCCCCCTCCCCCAAAAAACAAGCACCTGTGATACGTACTCCAACTTCTAGAGACAATAATTATACTTCAATGGCTATGCTTACATACCAAACAGCCTCAATTTATGCAAATTATGATAATGTTATGCAAATGTTATAATTGTATGTAATTATGGTAATTTTATGCAAATAGTATAATTGTATGCAATTATGATAATTAGTAAAATATGCTTCCTTTTCATGCTGGTTTATGCTTGAATACTGAAACACTACATGGCTCGCTGATCTAAAATTAATTAATACGCAAGTTGGAAAAAAAGAAAAATATATCCTTATATCATTATCATCCCCTTAATTACATTGATTTCTATCACCAACACACCAAGTGTGTAAAAAGTCACTCAAAAACATCTAGGTGGTTTGCTTTTTTGACATTTAAAAAAACAAAACATACAAACAAACGAAGAGGACAAGCAACACCCCAATATCTGAAAATGGAATACCTCTAATTACTGGAATGTTCCATTTAGAGAATGGGGGTTATCAGCAGTAAATATGTTTCTAGGCAACTAAAAAGGCCTGTGTTGTGTCTGTTTGAGTGTGTGCATGTGTGACTGGATTCTACGTGTTCATATAACGACATGTGTGAGAAGGCATTATCAAAACGTAACGTAACATTTCAGATATAAGCAACAACATTTCGGGGAATCCTCAAAAAAAAAAGAAAAAAAAAAGTATGATAAATCGGTGATTTCATTTGTAATTATAAAGTTTTAAAACGTATTTAGTCTTTCCCTCCACAACCATAACTTGAGATTAATACTATATAAGCATGCTGTGAAAATCAAAAACATGGATTGTACGCTTTCAATCTGTGTACCTCTCCAAAAATATATAAAATACCAAAAACTTGCAAGTTTGATTTTTGTATTTTTTTTAAATGCTTCTTGAGGAAGGAAAACATTTCATCACTAATATAGTAACAATATAATGGTACTAAATGATTTATTATTAATGCCAATATTACTAACACACTCAAGCGTGTGCACCTACTTCGCCCCCCTCTCCCCCCATACTACAGTGGAATAGTCTTATACTTTACAGTGATCTCAGGCTACACTAATGCATGCAATAGGGAGGATGGGTTCTCGTACGATCTACAGTGCAGGGGCCTACGTTTTGTAAATGCAAAAAATTAGGGGTTGTATCTACTGTTTTTTTTAGTTAAATACACTATTTCAGACTAGCTGGAGAGCCTATCTGCCAACAAAGTGTCGTATGTCTAACTAGTTGAGTAAGTGGGTAAAGGCGCGGAGAAAGAATATTGGTGTTCTTCTTTCGAGGGTAAGAGACCTCAATAGATGCAAAATTTCTATGATAGGTACAAATATCTCAAATGTGAAAAAAAACCTTTCTAATCATTTTCTGACAAGCAGTGTAATAATATGTATTTCAAGAATTTGGGAAATAAGAAATTCCCCCAAAAAACTGACAGATTTCAAACTAAGAGTAAAAACCAGTGTGTACAAGTTATACACTTTGGAAACATTCTAAGTGTGAATAATGACAAACTGACATTTTTGTAAGCAGAACATTTGAGACTGGTCTTAACTTTGAACTATGAAGCTACACACATTGATAAACCATTCCACTCAGTGGATATGACAGTACTAAGCTGGAAAAAAGTGACAGAACTTGAAAACACACTTTAGTCTAACTCTGCTATTGCTTATCAGCCGATAACTACTGCATCAATATGCTACACGTGTCAACAAAGTTTTCAAGATACCATGAATTAGAACTGTTTTGGGTAATTTGGTATCATCTGGATATTCCTTCTTTTTTTTCTTTTTTTTAACTCTCTTACCCTTTTTTTTACTTTCTGTTCTTTACCAAACACTTATACTAAATTTTACTATGAGCCTTACACAATCAAAACATTACAACTCTTTTAGTCAGTTTTTACTAATTCATAGTTTGGGTTGAACTGTTCTTCCATAAAGTGCGCCCTCTATGTCAAGTTGTTACACAAACCACACGAACTCTGACCTCAAGATAAGCATACAGCTTAAAATGGTAAAATTGTAGCAGCATAGACTAGAAACTACAGGTTAAGTTTGATTTTTTACACTTTCAGAGAAATATTAATAACTCATTTCAAATAGTATACTCTTATAAAAGGCTATAAATTCCAGTTTTGTGTAGATTATTTTCCCCCATGGATGTATAATTTTTCGAGCCTAGTCGTCTTCTTCATCAGCCAATGATGCGTCTGGGCTGTCAGTGCCACCACTGCCTGCGTCTTTGTCAGCAGCCATGCGACGCGAGTAGGCCCTGCTTGTCCTAGAAGTATCGCCACCTCTCCTGAAACAAGAAGACAGTGACAATGTTAACATCTCACATCGGTGTCTATTTTCATCCAGATAAACCCGAGATTTACCTCTTTAGGGAAATTAAATGTGACCTATTTAAGTGGAGGTCAGTAGTATTTAATACGTTAATAACAAATAGTACTTACACTTTACATTAAAGTTTACAAAAAAGATATTACCCAAATATTGATATTTAGGAGGTCTGTGACATTATGGTCAAAAAAAACCATCTAATCTAAAGACTACAGTACTAATTACTACTGTCACTTGCAAGAAGAGAAAGCTGCAATTTGAGCTAAGCTAGAATCACCCTGCAAAGACCTTGATGTCAAGTCAGTCTCTATTTCATGGATCAACATTTTCCCTAATTCTCTAATTTCAACTTGAGATCACTGATTAAGGGTCTGGGTGTTCATTTTTTCTGAGTATAAAAGAGTTGAAAGGAGACACGGCACTTTCTTTTTGTGTCAGCACACAAACTGTAAGAAAGTTTAGAACTGTTTGTTTAACATAGGGGGGAAATCTGCTACAAAACTATAAATATTCAAAATATATTCAATTGTTACAATTTTGAATTGTTTAGTACATAATGCACAGTACTACATACTACTACACCATAGATTTGAGTTTACTGTCACGCTCCTGTCACTTGCTATAGACAATAATCTCTATTACTTATTTTCCTTTCAGTGACTTCCAGCCATAATAGGCCAGGCCTAAAATATATTTTAACACTCTACATGGCCATACTATTAACATATATATCCCCGTCTCTATGAAGAGACCTACATATATGACCTCTCCTACATGTATTGACCTCAATACGACCTCTACTGCATCTATTAATTGACCTGTGTGACCATAATATGATCTCTCCCGCACTTATTGACCTCGATATGACCTCTCCTGCACCAATTGACCTCAATGTGCCCTCTCCTGCATCTATTAATTGCCCTCTATGCGACCTCTGCCTGCTCCTCCGTATTTGTAGAAGGAAGGGCAGTAAGACAGGTACCATGTCATAAGCTCTAAGGAGCTAAAAACTAAATGCCAGAAGACTACAGAATCTTACAATTCCACCACAGCAGGTTAGATACAGGGGGCGCACACACACAAAATATACAGAGCACAAAGATTACTACGGATTCAGAAGCTGGCAATAAGCAAAGCAATGGGGTGGGATATCCCCTGACAAGTGATACACAACACTCAGTGTAAGCAACATAGTATAAAAGCAATACTGTGTAGTATTAAAAATAACACAAAAGTGACAACAAAGTCGGTGACTTAAATGTGTCTGTGTGTCAACTGTGTTAGTTTCACATTACATCAGCTTAAAGGTTAGGTCACAGGTTAGTAGTCAGCAGTGCTTGCAAAGCAGGTTGTGTGATTTTATCAATCTAAGGGGTTAGTTTACAATAACTTCATGTAATATTAGTGACTGGCAACAGGTTAGATACTGGCATGACATTGTTATAAATGAATGAATGAATGAATGAATGAATGATGGGTATAACATATACATCATGCATTAATGGAATGAGTTATAAAACAGTGAATTAATTAGTGACAATTACAGAATGTACAAGTCAAATGATTCATGCGTATTTCTGACATTCAGTTAGCTCGTCAATCCTTATGATACAATACCCCGACATACAGAAGTCCATAGTGGTTCATCTCAATAGTGCAATCTTACATTATGTATCTACAGTGCACATTGATCAAAATTGTTATGTTGTCAGCCTTTACGGCCAAAGTTGTGTTGAATTCATGCAACTTTTACTCTTAGTGTTACTGTGATCTAGTCTTTCCCAAGTATACATGGTGTGTCATCAGTGATGTACATACATATATAAATATACGTGCAATGACAATGTCTAAATGTCTATGTTTATGTATGTGAGTGACAACACGAGAGAATTCCCAAGAGCAAATGAAAGGTGTTATCTTTAGAAACCTTAATTTGTTCTTGAGTTGATTAATTTCTCGTGACGACGACTCGTTAGCCTCCATCTGATCGTCCAACTCCCTTTGGAGTTTACGTTTACTGGCGTTAGCACGTGATACTTCTTCCTCGGCTTCGTCTAGCTGACGCTTCAGACCTTTGACTCTTGCATTCACTTTGTCAACCTGGGAAAATTCAAGTAGTAATATTAAATACCAATACAAATGAGGGGGTGGGGGTAGGGGCTGGGGGTGGGGGCTAGGCAAATCAAAGGTTTTACAAACAAAAAATGTTTTGTCATGTTTTCTATGGTCAAACAGACATAGACATGATGTTCATACATGATAAAATATAACTCAGACTAACTAATTGAAAACACGTAAGCCATACATGATAACAAATATAACTAGCAATATCTAGCTTAAAGATGTGATAACAAATTATAACTAGCAATAACTAGCTGTAGACATGATAGTTGTACATTACAAATAACTTGAAACTGAAACTGTTTTACTGAAAACATGACAGCCATACATGATAACAAATTATAACTACCAATAACTAGTTGTGACATATCACACGAGACAATGAATTATCACTAGCTGATCATAAAACCAATGATAACTATTTTACTGGTAAACTATGAGTACCTAATTCCATCATCTTACTTAATAATAACTGACCATAGAATATGATAACACCTTGTTAATGAAATGATGAGTAGCATTGACAAATCACAGCTAGCTTAAACAGCAAATAACTAGTTGATACAAACCTAACACTACCATAGGTAACCACCACTAACTGAACATAACTAGCATTAACAAGTAGCACACGCCATCCTAATGTCATCATGCACTAGCAGCTCAAAACCTATGACAGTTATGACAACGGTAACTCAGCTATCGGGAAGCTAACACAGACACAAACTAAAACAGTTGTTGCAATATAAACTAGAAACAAACTTTGATGTAATTATATGCACAGCAGGGTAACATCTCTGATGGCATGTTTTCCTGAAGTGGCTGCACATTCAACCTCATTCAGTGTTACCACTATCTTGATTTCAAGGTAATATCTACATAACTATGACGTGACTATCCCACTTGTGTAATCTACCACATTGAACAACAATATTTTTATTTTGTGTATATCTTAGTTCACCGATAGCTTTCTTTCTTTTGTACTACATATAACAACAACTAACCAATCATAACCAGTATTAACTAGCTTGCCAAGTGATAACCATCTTATTGGTAAATGTCAACTAACCTGTTCCTTATACTGATCAGCATGTCGACGTTCGTCTTCTGCTTGTATAACCATTTCTTTCAACTTCTTCTCCATTCTACGACCAGCCTTACTAGCAGCATGGCGTTCCCTGAGAAATAGTGATGTACACAAATATTTTGAGATTTTGACAATTTACAGTAACAAGTATAGGTTGGACAGTGAAGATACTTGGAATTAAAGTGATAATTTGACTTGTAAAAGTCAGAGATGGTATAAACCAGTAGTAAACAAGAACTTAGACTAATTCAAAAAGTGATAGTAGCATGGTATCAGGCCATATTTTGGGTTGTTGGTGGATAAGTGGTTAACGTGTGTGCCTCCTAACACCACAGCAATCTAGGTTCAAACTCACCAAGTTTTATCTGTGTTTCAATAAAAATGAACCAGATCTGTATATAAGAAGGGGCAATGCTCAGTTTGACACTCCCGAACAATACAGGTTTTCGCAGGGTACTCTGGTTTCCACCTGGGCATTGCACAAATGGTGACAATATCCCAAAGTGTGATTTGGATCAATAAAAGTATATTTCTTATTATTCCTTGCTTACTTGGATTCACTCTCCAGCTGATCTTCCAGGTTGGCAATCTTACTCTCAAGTTGAGAAATGACTGCTTTGCTGCGTGTCTTAGCACTACTTTCCAATTCTTGCAGTTTGGCCTTCAGTTCTTTGTTTTGACGCTCCAACATAATGCGGGCGTTCTCTAGACGTTGTGCAGATGATCTCTCGGCACTCAGTTCAGCCGACAGTTGGTCCATCTGTAAAATTACACACACCAATATATCAGTGTCAATTTTAGCTGGCTGACAAAAAAAGACTTTTTAGTACACAATGCTTCACCAAAAACTCAACACTTGAACAAACAAAAAAATGGCTTTATGTGTGGCATGGAC
The DNA here is from genome assembly GCF_964340395.1 of Glandiceps talaboti. Taxonomy (NCBI): domain Eukaryota; kingdom Metazoa; phylum Hemichordata; class Enteropneusta; family Spengelidae; genus Glandiceps; species Glandiceps talaboti. The sequence goes on from NC_135553.1 coordinate 11,829,692, forward strand.
CTATAACGGCACAACATTCTTTATACTGCCTAAAAATCCTTGGGGAGTATACAATGCATTCCAGCCTATGTATGTGTACAGGAGTAAATCCTTCATACGGCAACCTTTCTCCTACCAGGTTCCCATTTAGTGTAAAAAAGTGAGTAGTAAGATTTTAATCTTTACCTGGGCTGACAATTTTCTTTCCTTGTCTGCCAAGATCTCACTAGTATTCTGTTCATCTTCCAGGTCTTCTTCCAAGTTCTGTATTCTCTGTTCAAGACGTCTCTTCTCATCAGCCAGAGTGGTTCTATTTGTAGAATTACTGCTGAGCTCCTCTGCTAGCTCATCGCGTTCTGATTGTGCGTGCTTACATGCCCTCTGTGCGGATGCCAAATCTTCTTGTAACTGCATCACCTCGGCTTCCAAGGACTTGTTTTTCCTTTCGTTGTCCTTAGCCAGGTGAGCCATGTCATCTCTGCCTTGCCTGGCTTCATCTAGGTCATGCATGTAATCTTTCATTTGTGCCTTTACAGAGAGAAGTGGGTCTCAGACTTAAAATAATTATCTTTTTTTTTTTTTGGTCACATGAAACTTTTTCTTACTTTGTCTTATATTTGTACATTTTTACATACATGAGATTCATAGACGTACTGTTAACACAGATATACATACATATATGGATATCAACACATATGCACATACATACATACATACATACATACATACATACACACACACACACACACACACATACAAATACATACATACATGCATACATACATACATACACACACATACATACATACATACATATATACATGCATACATACACACAGATAGATAGATAGATACATACATACATGCACACACACATACATACATACATACATACATACATACATACATACATACATACACAATTACATTTTACTTTTAAATTGTACTCTCATAGACAGACAGACAGACAGACAGCTAGAAACACAAACACACACACACACGTTAGTACATTTGACCTTTAAATCATACTCTACATACCTGAATCTTTTTAAGTTGTCTGACACTATCTTCTTTCACTTTACTGGCCATTTCCAACTGTCCAGACATGTCAGAGATATCAGCTTCTAACTTCTTCTTGGCACTGACTGCTGCTGAACGTTGACGACGTTCATCCTCCAACTCAGCTTCCATTTCACGTAGCTGAACAACACAAAACATATAGCCTTAAGTTACTTTGCTAATATCATCCACAAACTACTCTTTAATGCTTCTGATAGTGCTGTATTTGTACAAGATCTTGGAATGGTATAGTGCAATACTATGACAGAACCCAATGATATGTGTGCAAGTGTGGAGTACTTGGGGTATGTGCACGCTGTGTTCTCTGCACCCATACTTTCAAAAGCGTAGCAGAAAGTACTGCAAGCACTTGTGCAAATACCACTGAGTACACCACACTTGCACTCACATGTCATGGACTTCTGTTATTATTACATATGTTTATCTGAAATGGCAAATTTCCATAAAAATCATAACAAATCATACAGCGTGATCACACGATTTGATGTGAAGTGAACTATCACACCCTCATTGCATATCATTTGCATGCAGGTATACAATGTTTTTCGGTATTGCATTGCAGTGAAAATACCACTAGTATGTGGTTGCACCAGTGCAACTTCCGCAAGTAATCTCTGGTACATATATAATACTAGATGTTCTTTTGTTGTATAATCCTTTCTAATGTACAACATACTTTCTGACAGAGATTTTTAAAGTGTGAAGACTTAAGCTCTGATTAAAGGGTTATTTCCAAAACGTCTGCTTTGTACTAACTTCTTTGGATCAATGACTTTTTATCTTGCCAACTTTTTACAGCTGACCCATTACCTGATCACCTACACTTACATCTGCTAGACATATTTTTTTGGAAGACGAAATACTTAAATAATTAAATAAGCTAATGACAATATCTTATCTTTCCAGCTACCAGATGATCTATTGATTATTGAAAAGTAACCTCACCTGTCTCAATATGGCCCTTCTCTTTTCTTCATTTTGTTCCTCCTTACTTTGAAGTTCACGTTCATAGTTGGTCTTGGCTGCCTGCATGTTGACCTCCAATCTCAGCTTGGCATCTTCAGTGGCCTGTAATTCATCTTCCAGTTCTTCCAACTGTGTCCTCATATCAGCTACCTGTGTGTCTAAAGCACGTTTAGCCTTCTCCAATTCATGCACCTGTGTAAAGACAGAAGATATTCTGGTTATTGAAAGAAAAAGAAAAGATAGTAATATTTGGCCACTAGGGGGCGCTGGTTGGTTGGTTGGAAATGGAGTTCTTTTCCCCGGTATTTGACAACAAAGTGTTAAAATTTTCCATCAACTGTAACAGTTCTGATTTCTTTGTTTTCAACGATCTAACCTTGAAAGGTTAAGAGTCAAAAGATATTCTGTCACAGTGACTGTAGAAGAAGATACAATTCATAACTGTTGGAGTACCAGAAGTGTTTTGCTGAGAGTGGTATGGAGGTAAAACCTACTGAGAGTTTTACTGTTTCTACAAAACTATAGTACAATGCACAGAAAACTAAGTATTAAGGTTTTACCAGATTACCTTGGTGTTTGAGGCAGGCCTCCCCACCAAAATTATGGTACAAGGTACAGAAATCTATGCAAATTTTACAAAGATTTCCCCCTGCTACCATGATTTCTAAAACCTTAGCAAAAACATCAAGATATGACAAAGTCTCCCCTTGTCTGTTGGCTATGATTCTTACAATCAATCTCAGCAGCTTAAACACATTGGTATATCAAACAAGAATATGATGAGCATGAGAGCGCCCTCTGTAGCGTGACTACAATGATGGTGAGATTTAGATAATACTTACATTTTTACCGACATCGTCTTTAGATGACATAAGATCTTCCAACTCAGACTTCTGTGTTTTGTAATTACGTTCTACATCAGCCATGGCATCCTGCATCTCATCTAGTTCTCTGGTCAGTGAAAAGATCTGAAAAGACAAACCACGGTCAGAATATTTGAAAGAGAAAACCATGGTTACAATATTTGAAAGGGGAAACCTTGGTCACATTCTTTGAAAAGAAGGGAAAAAACATGGTTACAATATTTGAAAGGAAAACCATGATTAGAATATTCGAAAACGGGAGAATCACATGGTTAGATTATTTGTAAGGGGAACCATAGTTACAATATTTGAAAGGGAATACCATGGTTACAATATTTGAAAAGGCATTCAAGTAACAAACTTCACATTGAACAGAGACGCTGAACAGACAATGAAACCCTTTCATAGTGAGGGGGGTCAATCTTTACTATCTGTATTGTGTTTATTTTCCTCGGAAACCTTGTCGTCAGTCTCACTGAACTTAATATCTCGTTGAGTCCAAACTACATGCTCATGCTAGAAAGGCTGTATTATAATATACTGTGACAAGTCTGAGTTTGTCTAATCCAAACTACATGCTCATGTTGGAATGGCTGTATTATCATACAATACCTTAGTTTCTCTGTCTCTCAATTCCTTCTCTGCTGCTTCTTTTTCTAGCATGAATCTCTCTTTTGCTGCCTTCTCGTCATTCAAAGTCTGATCAAATTTCCTCTGTCTCTTTTCTAGATTATTCAATCTGGCTTTCTCACTGTCCAAGTTAACCACTAAATCATCCACCTATATACAAAAAAACAAAACAAAACAAAACATAAATACACACATCAGATGTTCACAGTAAAACTGTGTGTGTGTGTGTGTGTGTGTGTGTGTGTGTGTGTGTGTGTGTGTGTGTGTGTGTGTGTGTGTGTGTGTGTGTACTGTGAGTGCATGTGCATACTTCCATTATTCAAATTGATTATGCACAAAAATATTCTACTTCTGAAAACTGGTAGAACAAGATTTCACAAAGTGAGCTACAGGACATCAAAGTCTTACCTCTGCCTGTAATCTCTTCTTAGTCTTTTCTAATTTATCACTATGGGCCTGTACTTCTTCTAGTCTGGTAGTTAAAGCTTCCATATCTTTGGCCGTTTTCTTCTTATTGTCTTCCATGTTATCCATAATGATGGCATCTTCCTCACATCTCTTTTTCAAGTCACCAACCTGTTCATGTCAATCATATTGTAAATCATCACTTTTTTGTTAAAAGGTAGGTAGGCCAAATCTGCCCTGATTCAGGCATATTTTTACAAGGGTTCTCGACCACAATCATGGTACATGTTAAGGGTGTCTAGACATGTTTTACCCAATTTCCTCCATTTGTGGTCAAGAGTCCGAAACTTTTCAACTTAGTCATATCTTCTGGTGATCAGATTTGTTATCATTCTGGAGTTGGTTTTTTTTAAATTCAAAATTAGAAAAAATTTACACCTCACTTTCTCTTGTACTTACAACTTAAATTTTACCATTGTCCTTTTAAAAACACACAACAAATCTCACCAGAGTCACATTATGACATCTTAGTTTGTGCTTACATGTGAACTCATTGAAGCCACTTGTTTCTCCAGTCCTTTCCTGGCTTCCTCCTCTTCATCAAGTTGGTCTTGTAGATTTTCTCTCTCATCTTCCGCTTGTCTTAGTTTGGAACTTAGAGCCAACTTCTGACGAGTCTCCTCATGTAAAGATTCCTATCAAAAAGTTCAGCAAAGGTTCGTAAAGAATACAGTACATATCAAACATTCTGAAAATGTAACATTCAATTCCTGAAAAAGCGTCATCCAGGAAATCAAATTTGCCGAAAATACACTCATTCCCCAAAACTATTTCAAAACACAAAATTTGAAAATTAATAGTACCATTCATCAGTATAAAAGCACATAGAAATACAAAGTAAAAAATAATGTTCAGCAAAAAATGTTGCTAAAAATTATTGCTAAATGTAGATATGAGGTTTCCAAGACTTTCGCATTTTATTTTCATTATAGTCATTGCTGGCCCAGCAAATAACATAATCATCATGGGATGTCACACCCCCCCCCCCCCCCCCATATCACAAATTTACTGAAATAATTGTTCATCATTACTTTATTGTACAATTGATTAACATTAATTCCTCAGGAATTTATAAGTTATACCTATGACTTTGAGTAGGTCTATGTTATAAGAAAAGGAAGGGGACATTACATCAAAAGTATATATGTCTGTAAAAACAGGGCTTTCAGTAACAACCACCATGACTTTGGAGAAGTATGTCTTACCTGTATGTCTGTCAATTGGGCTTCAAGCGATGACGATGACTTAGAAAACTGTGCTGCTTTGTGTTCAGCTTCTTCCAACTGTACCGTTACATTCTCCAATTCATTGGATACTTTGCCCAGTCTGTCTTGAAGTTCAACTTTGACCCGATCTAATTCAGATACTCGGATACTGTACTCTTGGTTCTGTGAATCTAACACTTTCCTCTTACGTTCCGACTCCTGTTTGGCGGCACTCAGTGTCTTGATTTCATTGGCCATGTCAATGTTCTCGGCCTCCATGGACTGCTTTGTCTTGTCAATAGAAGACTTAGCCTGTGAAATGAGAGGAACCACATGTTGATGTTGAAGGAATGGACAGCGCCCTCTTACAATGGTTTTTAGACATGATGAATGTTTAGGCTGACTTTTACAAGATTTCAAGGGTGGGTAAGTTGCCGAGGTGATATTTCATCACAAAATACCGTAATAATTTTATGGCAGTAATCCATACAAAGGAACTTAAAGCAGCACAAATCTGACTGGTCTTTAGCTATAAACATTACACTGTTAACTTGAAAAGGGCAGTTAGCAGGCTAACTTTCCTATATAAAGCTACAAATAATCTAATTGCTTTTCAAGATGATGAACTACCCAAATCATCATCACGTTCTACTAGGAGAAGTGTGCCTGGTTCTTCCATCGTATCGATCATTGCCAAGAAAAACTGTTATAAATATTCACTTATTCCTCGGACATTTCCAGAATGGAATCTCTCACCACTTGTCCATTCAACAATCAAAGACAACAGACAGTTTCAAATCTGTCCTCTCCAGCATTGATATCACCGATCTCATAGATCCTACTCACCTGAGCACGGATGAGACCTAAAGGACACTGCTAGCATTACTGATAATCCTTTTTGGGTGTTTACACAGTATAGAAGTAGAAGTAGAAGTATAACGTCTTTCATAGAAATGATTTATGATAACATGCAGCGGATACATACCCTTTTGACTGAGTCCAACTGATCATTTAGTTCGTCAACGATGGAATTGTGTTTCTGCCTCATTTCAGCGATTGAAACTTCATGTGAATGACCTTCTTCCTCTAGAGTTCTTTTGAGTTGAGTTAACTCCGACTCGCGTTTATTTCGTAATTCTTGTTGAGTCGCGGTGGTATCCAAGGAATCTTCTAATTCTGATTTCAATGCTTCCAATTCCTAATGGATAAGGTAAGTAACACAACTTTTTATAATTTGAGGCATTTGACTCCCAAGTGCTTATTACCATCAACTAATACAATTGTGAATTTTATATTCAACTGTTGCATTATGCATGTCTACTGACTTTCATGAGGCGACATTATGTCCATGGCATGGACCTCCACTGAACAATGAATGCAAAATAAGTTTCAACTCAGTATATCGACAGTTGAGCGTTATGCTAGTGATGGAAACATGGAACATGGAAAGACTCTACACAACCCAAAGTTTATGAAAATGTCTTCATCTCCAAATGCATTTCCCTTTAATAAGTTTGAGCAATTTGGTGCATACCTGCTATAACAAACTAAACATTGCATTGTGGGAATCATCAGTTTTAAAGTTGCCAGACATAGTGACTTACCTCACTGAGATCTCGTTTGTGCTTGTCTGCTTTAGTTCTGGCCTCTTTTTCAGTGTCCAAATCTTCTTGTGTTTCTTGTAACTGATTTTCTAACTCTCGTAGTGCCTTCTGGGCAGTTATTTTGGCGGCTGTTTCTTCGTCACACCTACAATAATACACAGAAATATTTTCAATGTCTGTCAACTAGGACACAAAATTTTATTCCAAATATGGTAAGTTGCCTTCCAAATATGGTAAGTTGCCTTCCAAATATGGTAAGTTGCCTTCCAAATATGGTAAGCTGTCGTCCATTGTAATTTACAAGCTATGATCACACTTTCTGACTCAAATGTCTGAAGAAAGCCGCAGGTTGGAACGGCAGAAACTCTTTGGGGAAGAGGTTTATCTAAGGGTATACTGGATAGCAGTACAAATAAGAAATTATACAAACTTTTGCATAAGTGGTCAAAACTGCATATCTTATAAAAACAGTCATCCCTTTCCTTTTTGTATAAACTTACGAAAATTGAAAACTTCCATTTTGTTTCCCAAATGATAAACCATAAAATTCTATAATTCCTTTAAAAAAAAACCACTCCACGGTATCCGAATAGGGACAAGTGTCGTATATAGTGTTCAAGGACTGTACGCAATACCAATCAGGTTTATGCTAGGGGGTCTAGCCCCAATCAAACCATCATCCTAACTCCCTAGCTTGAATACAAATGTGTATTTATTGCAGTCAGTTCACTGTTCTTCAATCTTGCCTCCAAATATTCATAAAAATCACATCAACTTAAAAGTTTGGTTACCTACCTGGCTAAAGCATGATTGAGTTCTCCTTCACGTCTCACTAATTGGGCTTGTAGTTCGTGAATTTGCTGTTTTAACTCGGCTATTTGCTCTCTTAAATCACTTATTTCAGCTTCAAGTTTTCTTCGTAGCTTTTCTAGATCGGAGCGTGTCTGTTTGCAAATAAACAAGTTAATAATCACTTCCTGTAAGGTTACAAGTAAATTACGACACTACACAACACTGTTTTTGGGAGCAAACCACCAACTTATAATTATTAGCATAAAACTGTGGATTCATGTAAACTTTTATGAACTGTGTCTATCAGTGTCATATATACCTAAGGCCTACTCAACATCGATCAAAACAGGGGTGATATCACCTGTGTCACTTATATTTATAAACAAGTTTTCCTTAAATACCTATATCCTAGGGATCAACTTGACAGGAAATACATATATAAAAAACAATTTGAACCAAGGATGCCTAGTACAAATGGAATGAAAATTTTTAAACTTCAGAAAGTACATGTACTATTCTCTTTCAGATGATATCGTACAAGAGATAAATAACTATAGCCACTCAAAACTCATTACTCTACAGACAAAACAACTCTGCAACTTAAATGCTTGTAAATAAACACACAATATTTAACATTTAATTCAGTTCGAACTTAGTTTCCTCAAAATAAATTAGCGCAAAACTTGTCAGAAATCAAATCAATTTTTTATACCCAGCCACTATAAATAAGATGAACCCAAACTTACTCTTTCTTCTCTCCTGAGTTTATCGTCCAAGTCCTGGATGTGAGATTCATGTTTGACTCTCATTTTACTGAGTGACTTGGCTTTATCTTCTTCCTCTGCTAGGTGATTAGACACTTCATGTAGTCTGTCTTCCAATGATTTCTTCTCCTTGGTAACCTGTCGTTCAAACAATTTAATCCAAAGTTCAGAACATTTAAGATGTGAGCAAGGGTTGACGAATGGCAACATTAGAAGTATACAATGTATTCCCAGAATGTATATCCCTTTACAAAAACAAACATTTTTGTCATTTGTCAAAATGTTGGAAAGTTTACTTTTGTCCGAGTTATAACACAGTAAGGAATAGGGTAACACTGAATTCTGGTGCATTACAAGGATTTGTGATTTCACTGGTTGTCAAATTGACAAAGAGAGAACAAGTCTACGCCATCAAACAGTGGACAATAACAGTTGATGAAGGCCTGGTGATGGAGACGAAATATATTACTTTAAAAATAACATTTTGTTCAAAACTATTGTAGAATTTCTAATCTACATTAGTGTATTCTCTAATGAGCGACAAAATTCTGAGGTTAGAGTAACCACATTCTATGTGGACCATCAAAGTTTGGTGTGTCAGTAATCACTAGAAATAATCAGTGAGTATCCTTCATATAAACAGTGACAGTTGGACACCAAACCATCCAGTAAATTCTGAAGATTTTTTCTTGTTAAAACAAACCACGCTCCAAATTCATTTATTTTCTATTGTCTCATATAACAGATACCAATCCCTTCCGGGTCTCCAAATGGCAAATATAGAAGTGGTTTGTATGGCACACCTTGACAGGGCTCCCTCAGACACAGGCAAATCCCTGAGAGCACCCCTCACACATCAGCCAACCCCTTTTGCAGCAAAGGCCAAAGAAGGCGGAGCAACACGATGATGTATCTGAAGTCTACTACACAAGGTTTTACTACCAGTCTCTGAGCCCTCATGAAAAATGTCTTGGAAGAAAAGGGGGAGACGAAGAAGTCCAAATACAAGTTTACCTTGGCATAGCCATCTTCAACCACTGCTACATCTTCTTCTAATTTCTTTATCTTGGCATCTGCAGTCACTTTCTCTAACTGTAGTTTCTGTCTAGCTTGTTCCTCCTCTTCTAGCCTGCAATGAACATAACACAGTCAAATCACAAATATTCACTGTAAATGACATACTATACTATACTACCCAATAACCGTTTTTCACACCTAGGTTTTAATAATAATTCAAAAGTAGGTCTTTAAAGGCCGAGGTTCCAATCCCAGGTTCTTGTATTAGTATCAGTGGAGCCATTAGGATTACACAGGATTATTTTTTTTTTGTTCTGGGCCAACTTTTTCCTATAGCTTTGTTAGACAACTGTTTTTCACACCTAATGTTTTCATCCTTTTCCAAAACTGGGCCTTTAATTTTAAACTTATCGTTCACTACTTCCGACATATATTAGCATACTTACTGTTCTTCTAAGTCTTGTACATTCGAAACAATTTTCTTCTTTTCGTTGACAAGTTGTTGATTTCTGTCTTCTTCCTCTTCAATACGTGCCTCTAAATCATGTAGGATTTCTTCTAACTCTAGTTTCTTAGCGGCTAGTCTCATCCTCATCTATCACAGAAGAGGCAAAACAGGAGAGTTACACTCCAAATATAAGTCTTTGATAAACTTTGAATCACAGACCTAACTTATGGAACAAACAATTTAGTTGTTAGTATCTAAACCCTTAAAGCCCAATGTCTGAATCCCCCGTCTTGAAATACTACTATCATATCACTGAGCCATAAGGTTTACTTAATAGGAATATTCTTGTCTTCATGACCAACTTTTTCTATTGTTCTGCCAGATACCAGCTGTTTGCGCCCAGATTTTTTATTCTATTCAAACACTGGCTGTTAACCCTTTCAGGACTAGAAACTTTCCTGACAAAATTTTTGAACAAAAATTCTTGTTTCTCTGTAATTTTTGGAAGAAGATCAACTTTATTTTAGACCAGAATTCAAGAAATATTACTTCCCAATGAAGTAATATTCTTAAATTTTAGAAAATGTTCTTACAATCAAGTTTCTATTTATTCCAATGTCGTCTCTAGGAATGACAGGGTTAAGTTAATGCAGACCTGTACTCAGATAATGTTAACATTCTAGCCTACCTCTTCAGCTTCTGCACTGAGTTCAGCTTCAGCCTGTAGCTGTTCAGCTAGGATAGTCTTCTCTTCAACAAGTTGTTGTTGTTTACGTTCCAGTTCTGACAAATCTTGCTCTTGTTTTTCCAGCTTATCCTTAGTTTTCTTCAGTTCATCCTCCTTGGCATGCATTTCTTCGTCCTGTCTGGTCACTTGTAGCAGTGGTTTCACCTACAAAAGTGACATGAAATTAGATTTATACCAACAATGGCAGGAGATAAAGAGTTGCCATTTTACATATTGGTGTATATTGCATATTAACCTACAATGTGTATATAGAGTCAACTGAAAGTACTGATTACGTTGATGAGGGCTTAACAGAGTGAATATCCATCGTAACCTAGTGATGTGTGTTCTCATTCTGTGTGTGCCTGGGTTTGTCTGTGTGTGTTTGTTTGTTTGTTTGTTTGTTTGTTTCTGTGTGTCTGACCACATCCGTCTCTTTCATACACACATCCACATACATGTCGTTGTGCCTTTTCCGTATTTTATCCCCACTATCCACTCTGTTGCACATAACCAAATGCAGTCACACATGCATGCACAAATACATACATAGAAACACACACATCAACACAATGTTCTTGTTTACCTACTATCCTATACTACACACACACACACACACACACACACACACACACACACACACACACACCTGATGTGCCCTTCACCTGGTTTTTTTGGGCCTCATCTCCATTCCCTCTCTATATTTCCCCTTCCTCAAATCCTCTGCTATATCAACCAACGTAACAATCAATTTACTTTGTGATAGCATGTAAGTAAACCAAAAGATGGCGTACACATACCTTTGTAAACAGTCTCCACCATGGCCAGTTCCTCAGTTTCAAGTAAGCAAGACAGTTACGCTGGATAATTCTGATGGCACTCAGTTGCTGTAAACGTTTCTGGTAATTCCTGACACAACAAAGTAGTAACATTTTAGTCTACATGAAAGTCATAAAAACAAGTCTTTGGCATTGGATGACAAAGCCCCCAACACTAATGTGCTGTTCAACAGTGTCTGAAATATGGCCAACAATTCGTTGGCAATCGATGGAAGTTCACAACATTATATATATAGCAATGTCTTCTCAGAACACAAAGTGATGTTAATAATATAAAATATAGAATGTACACATGACTGCACTGGTGGACGATGTCACCATGTCTATGAACTTCAAAAGGTCAAAGGTTAACACAAGAGTGATGTCATACCTTCTGGCAAGCATTCCTCTGCACTGGGCTTGGAAGAGGACGATAATCTCTGTAAGTTTGAGATCTCTCTCTTCTTCTAAATGTGCAAGGACACCAGCTCTAAAGAAGATCTTGCTCTGTCCAACACGGTACAGGTTGGGGTCCAATTCAAGTGCTTGGATCTACGAAGATAAACACACAAAATCAAATTCATGACTTGTTTTCTCACTTGCATCTATTACTTGTGATACATTTGATAGCTTCAAATCATGGGTGGGAAGCAAAATGGTGAGAAAAGAAAAAATATCACTATGGCAAAATGAACAGAATTTTATGGCAATTGAATAGATGATACATTACTGGTCAAAAAAGATAATACGTGTGATATAAAATTGTCAAATACATTCAAAAAGTGTTCACATCATGACCAGACAGTTTGCTACTGTAATGTGGTAGCACATCAATTTTATATCCCATTTGTACACATCACTTCAGTTAACATCTTTTTTCTAGTCCAAACTCTGTGACTGAGTATGTGGAATATTTCTAGAGATAAAATCAGACTTACCATTCTCTCCACTGATTTCCTTCCGTCCATGAAACCCTTAGGGATCACATTAGGAGTGAGTAGTTCATACCTGCAAATAAAGCAAATCATATTTTCAGTGCTTGACAATTGAATAGCAACACAGGTTGTTCATAATCTAACTCGAGGGAGTCCAGGCCAGCATAGAAACAATAACAACGACGAAAGAATTTTAGCACTCCTGTAACAACAACAACAACAACAACAACAACAACAACAACAACAACAACAACAGCAACAGCAACAACAACAGAATTTAACACTCCTGTTGTAAACATATACTACTTAAACAAGGAACTCTTCAAATATTACAGCCAAGAAATTCTGGTAAGAATTCTTGTGTTCATACTCCAAATACTTCAATTCAGTTCCATCATTTAAAGTTTATTTCACACTACAGTACAGGTAGTAAGCTTAACAAGTATACATAACTAAAGAACACAAGTGCTTAAACCTTTACAAATTGTGCATCCGGCACATGTTGATTCATGAACTCAAACGTACATTTTCTTGAAGCAGCTCACAAGTCTTCAATGCAAAGAAAGCTTCTTTTGCAAGGTTTTTGCAGTGTGAAGCCATTTTCTGTTTTCATCAGCATTAGAAACTTCTATTTACATGCAGGTGTTATAGTGATATTATACAGCACTAAATAATACATCAAATATGTATTTTGACACTAAAAAATGCAACACTCTGGAAAATGTCAAACTAGATGACTGCAGCATGCTTACCTCTGCCTGAACTCCTGGAAGACAATTCTATTTGGGAAGCCCTGTCGACAGATTCTGATACCTTCCAACACACCATTGCATCTCAACTGATCTAGTACCAAGTGAGCATCTATCTTGCCAGCCTATGAAGTAAACAAGATGAGAATATATGGAGGGTGATGAGTACATGTGTATATAAAATAAGTACATGTCGTAGTGTGTGTGAATACAAATATGGTTGTCATGTTTCACATGCACACTATCAAAGCAAATGTGTGTATGTTTTCATCATTGGTTTCATTATATTATCACTTGATTTCAATCATTGGACTACAACTGAACACTGAGGGCAGTAGACAGTCTGTAATGGATCACAGAGGGTAGTAGATATTCATATACATTCCCTTCATACTATCAACTGTTGGTGACTTTCCAAAATGAAACAGCAATACTTGAGTTGACATTGTTGGGCTCGATGGTGGCTAATGCCTGTCGTTTATCTTTTCACTTAGTTCAGCATATTTTAACTGTATTGCAATAAAATTACAAAACACTCGCAGACTTGCTCCAAAGATGTTTCAAAATTCCTTACCCTCTTTTCATGATTTGGTATAATACATCTGACAAAGTTAGGGTTGGTGTTTCTTAGTGTCACCATCAACTTGCTGAGCTGTTCCTTGTAGGTTTGACTAACTGTACGGAACATACCCTTACGAGTTCTAGAACCAAAGGCTGTGTCATTACTCATAGTGGCTCCCATACCAACAATGGTAGCTGTCAGGAAACAACACAACAAAGATTAATTTAAGTATTGACATCAGACAATGTAAACATTTCATGTCAACGAGCTGTTTTTTTCTATTCACTACACACTCACTTTCACACTACATATGCACACACATACATGCACATGTGAGCACACATTTTCCATATATGTGCACACGCACACGCACACTTTGAAAATATCAAATATTTGTTTCATTACATTATATTATATGATTTTCACAATTGGTCTTCAGCAACAGTTCCATATTAATTAGTTTTTTTCAATATCCTTAGGTCTGAGTAAAAGTACATATTTTCACTAGTTTTCAAATCATTTTCTGGTCCATCCACACTTACCGTCCCTCCAGATGTTAACAATGAATGGATCTGATGAGTTCTGCATCAGCTGTATGACATTCTCATTGAGTGGATCCATGTTCTTTAACAACCAATTTAGAGCACAGTAATCAACCTACAGAATCAGATACATATACACGTACTCATTAAACTCAAATCTTCAACTGACTTACAAAGGTTGCAGTTAACACACAAAGCACTTCAATTTAGTAAATCACACTCAGCTTTAGAGCTGTCCTTATCAACGATCCTCATCAAAACGGCAATTTCCTATTTTCTGAAAGAGTTTAAATACTTTACATAAATACTTAAAAACAACATTGTATGTATGATGCTCAACACAACTATCTTGGCTCTTACTCCCCATTTCAAAGTTGCTTTTGAGCAGCACTCCAAGTGGCCAAAACTATGCATTCTTTTGTTTTTTTTAAATAACTAGACTATAACTTATCAATTGTAAGAAGGACCACAAGCCTTTCAAATTCAAGCATAGTGGGCAAGCTTTTGAACAGCACTTCAAGTGACCAAACTGCACAATCTTTTGTCTTTTCAAGAACTAGACTATGGCTTATCAAAGATAACATGGATCCCCAGCCTTTACATTTTAAGCATAGTATGCTTTTGAACAGCACTCTTAGTGGCCAAACTGTACGATCTTTTGTCTTTTCAATAACAAGACTCTGGCTTATCAAAGATAACATGGCTAACTAACCTTGCCAGCGTAGTGTATAACCTGGAAATCAGCCTTGTCACGTATATCAGGCTTGCAGAACTTGAAATGGTTGGAATGTTGTTTCATGAGTTTCTCAACAAATGTTTTGTCTGTTGCTTTGGGGAACCAGCATTCCTCATCCAACAAGGCAAGAATGCCCATTGGCTGTGAACAAAAAAACAAAACAAAGATAATTCTCTCAATCAATACTGCAGTATAGAGCACACCGATAATAACCAACTTTCATGTAATATTAGTAGATAGTGTATATACATAATATTATTACCCACAATGTATCTATGAGTGTTCTTCATCATCCAGGTATGTAGTTAATAACAAAATAATCACAATCTATCCTAGTGGACTTGCTGTTGTAAACGACAATGTTTGCATATCACATGATACTGTATATCTCAATTATATTGGCATATTCTATTATATTCATATATCTAATGAGCAGGGACAAGCCATTGTATCAATTTACATGACATTTGCATATCATTTACATATAACTTGTCCCCTATAAAATTTACATACAATCTGCATATAATTTGCATATTATCAGAAGCTGACAACTTACTTTCTCAATAAGGTCAATGCATGGTTGAAGGTCAAGTCCAAAGTCAATAAACTTCCACTCAATACCTTCTTTCTTGTACTCTTCCTGTGGTTAAAAACAGAACAAAACAAAATTTGGGTTGGTAGACCAAAATGTGAAAATAATGGCTAGTTCCCATCTATTCAACATTCATTATCCAATAGACTGACGACTTTACTCAGGAACTAAATTGATTGGCTAATCCAAATCTGCATATAAGCATATTCACATCTGTTTATTGATAAAAATAAAGAGACGACTTTATGGAAGAACTAAACTGATTGGTTAATACACATCTGCATGATGACCAATTCACATTTTTTTTAAATAAATAAATGGTGAATCAATTGAGAATTTGTTATCTGTAACATCTATTTTACATCCTGAAATGAAACCCAGTATATCAAAATAATAAAGAATAAGAAATACTGATACTATCTGTCTTTCCACTCCGACGCAAGGTTTGCAACTAAAAAATACAACCTGCTGTAATATGGAAAGTTACTATTGCTGCAGTTCTTTATGCACCAATCACGACTTTCCTTATGGAAAGCTATGGGGCACCTTGATGTACAGCTGTTTTAAACTCGCATTCTATTGGTCAATCGTTTGTGAAGAAGTATTCTATTGGTGAATGGTTTGAAAAGTATTTTGCTATTGGTCAAAATTTTGATAAGTAGTTTTCTATTGGTCAATAGTTTGAAAAGTATTTTTCAACAGTTTGTAAAATAATATCCTATTGGTTAATACTCTGAAAGCTAGTATTCCATTGGTCAATCCTTTACTCACCTGTTCTAGGATGAACATAGTGTGATTGAACAATTGTTGTAGTTTCTCGTTGGTGTAATTGATGCACAGTTGCTCAAAGGAGTTCATGTGGAAAATTTCAAAACCAGCAATATCCAAGATTCCAATGAACGATGCTCCTTGTCTTTTGGTTCGGTCTAGTGATCGGTTGATACGTGATACAATCCACTTGAAGTTGCGCTCATAGAGTGCCTTGGCAAGTGCTTGGGTAGAAAATTCCACCTGTGGAACATTTACAAGATAGACAGATAGATGTAAGTAAACTATTTTTGACCTCCCTGAATTTTAAGTCTATTAACAATAATCTCAATACGATGACAGGAATGACAAATACGTAGACATTACCATGGAAACTGAATTTCCAACAAATAAGATGAACACAAACTAAAACTATTGTTATTGTGTGTAGTTTTGTGGATATAATCACCCATAAATACAGTGTAAACACTGGAAGTACCCCAAAAATTTCACCTGGCAGATAGTGGAAGTCTGTAATAATAAATGCTGGTGAAAACTTGCTATCAGAACTGCTATCCTACTGTGTGCATAATTACCATCTTGTAATAGCTTATATCAAAATGTTGTTTTAGTTTGTGTCTAGCATTTTAGTTCAAAGCTTTCATTCTGCAATCGCATTTTCAATTGAACACTTTCAGTGATTCACCACTGTTGCCAAAGGATCTTCATTTATAAATTCTGTAAAGTTCATAATACTGAACGATTCACGAAGAAACGATTCAAGGTGAAGAAAGTTTAAATTAAATCAGAAATCATAAAAAAAATATTTGTAATCCCACTCCGACGCAAGGTTTGTAACTAAAAAATACAACTTGCTGTAATATGGGATATTTACTTTTGCTGCAGTTCTTTATGAACCAATCACGACTCTCCTAACGGAAAGCTATGGAACACCTTGATATACAGCTGGTTTAAAAACAAGCATTCTATTGGTCAAGAAAACTATCAAGGTCATAATTGCCTTTATCTAAGCCAATCATGGCAATGTTCCAAATGTCTATGATTTATCTGATCTTTGGTTTGTGTGTTTATAAACTAGTAGTCTATTGGTCAAGAAAACCTGTTAGTCAAATTTGGCTTTATGTAAGCCAATCACAGACTGTATTTCATTTGCCTATGACTTACCTGATCTTTGGTTTGTGCTTTATGTACATAATCTCTTCCCACTTTTATCTTGGGTCGTAACAGAGCCTTGGTAAAGTCTGTCACATTCAGTCCAACCAGACGGCACACTTTCTGAGCCACTGAAATACAAATACAAGTAAACGTGAGGATTTTAAAGCATAACTGTCTCTACTTCATGTATACATGAAACAAAACATAACTACTCTGTATTTCGGGCTCAAACTATCCCTAAGTAAAGATTTCATTTGATGACATAATCGCTCAAACTGTATACTATATGGCTAACTTCCCTAAACTGTCGTCAATTCAAACACACACCATTCTTTGCAGAACTTGTGATCCCACTCCGACGCAAGGTTTGCAACTGAACAATACAACTTGCTGTAATATGGGATGTTTAATATAGCTGCCGTTCTTTATGAACCAATCAGGACTTTCCTAACGGAAAGCTATGGAACACCTTGATGTACAGCATGTTACAACAAATGAAAAGTGTTGACTTTGCCTGCTTGTGGACCAATCAAGAATACAAAAATATTCATACTATGACTTCACTAGTGTTGGTATTTGATCAGAGCAAAAACACAAGGGATCCATACTGACTGTTTACTAATACTTCAAAAGTCAAAAAGTGACCCAAAATGAGGCAGAAGCAGACACTTTACTGTGTGAGTAAGTTTCATAAATGTAACCAAGCTGATGAGTGTGTCCCCATGATCTATATACTAGAGGCATTCTCTGCTGTTTTGTCTATCACTGATCTTGTCGTGTTTACCTAATTTTATCTAGGCACAGTCTTTTCTTAGCTTATGTTATACAAGGTCAACACTATTCATTCTACAGTTGTAAGTATTGTGAGATCTGGTGCTGCCTTAGCATTCTCCATACAAGCAAAGTTAACGCTATTCATTCTACAGTTGTAAGTATTGTGAGATCTGGTGCTGCCTTAGCACTAGCCATACACGCAAAATCAACGCTATTCATTCCACAGTTGTAATTATCACAGAATACAAAGCTGTTACCACAGATCAAAAGAACGTCAAGTTTATAAGGTCTGTTTAATATGATAAAATACTAACCTGTGTTGTCAGGCAAGGTAGCCTGGTCAGAGTTCCTCTCTTGTTTGAATGTCATGTTGCCAAACAGTAAGCTAGCAGAAACCACTTTCATTACAGCTGTAGAGGGACAAACAATCCATAAATTAATCTATGTATAGTTAAAATGTCAAAATTTCATTAATTCAGTACATAACTTACCTTTTATTTATTTTATATATACACACAAACACCGACACAGATACACACACGCACGCACGCACACACACACACACACACACACACACACACACACACAATGGCATACATACACACACACACACACCTACATTATTTATTTTGTGCTCTTTTTATCGACACAAAAATGATAAATTTGTAATCCCACTCCGACGCAAAGTTTGCAACTAAAAAATACAACTTGCTGTAATATGGGATATTTACTTTTGCTGCAGTTCTTTATGCCCCAATCAGGACTCTCCCAAAGGGAGAGCTATGGGGCACCTTGATATACAGCTTTACTAATTATAAAAAACCCAATATTTTGATTGGTTCTCAATCAAATCAAATGGTTATGATGACACTTTAATTGAACAGTTCTATGACTGGATAACAAGTCCCATCAACAGCTGATCAATCAAATATGTTCATATTCTTAGATAATCTTACAAGCTCACTCAAAAAACAACAACTTATATACTACATAAAGTAAGCTATTTGGTGGACACAAACTAAAAATGATTAAATGTGGTAGATTACATACACAAGTGAGTGATAAAGGTACTGTGTTATGTGATTACAATCACCCAATGAATAAGATAGTGTAAACACTAAATGAGAAGTTGAATGTACAACCACTTGAGGAAAACTTGCTGACCTACTATAAGCATAACTACATCAACATCCATTGCTAGCATTCATCAACATGTCACAATCATACTTTTAGTTTGTGTCAAGTTTCCTAATAGCTGACTTGCTGTCGTCATAATTTATACGTTTTGATTTCCAATCTCCACCCATACCATCAGCAGGAATTTGTACTTACATGTGACGTCATCATCGTTCATACCCATGATTTTCATAGCATCGATAGTACTGGCAAACTCAACGTTATCATCAACACCAGGTACAGGAATGTGGCCATTTGCAAGATATACATAGTTATTTACCGGTTCAAATAAATATTCCTCTGTGTAAAAACAATATACAAAGATTAACAAGTCAGTCAGTCAGTGATCAAGACAAAGCAGCCTACACTTGTCAACTTTTGGCAAACATTTCTAGAAATTCTTAAAGATAAGAAAGTCTATGATATATTTGTGTCAGAAAGCAGTCCATAAGAATTATAAATTAGTGACACTGTTCATACTACTATAGCGTATAGTCAAAATTTCATTTATAGTGTCAATTACAGGAAAAATCTGCCTTTTGCAGAACTTGTGATCCCACTCCGACGCAAAGTTTGCAACTGAAGAATACAACTTGCTGTAATATGGGATGTTATTTTTTGCTGCAGTTCTTTACGCACCAATCAGGACTCTCCTAAGGAAAGCTATGGAACACTTTGAAGTATAGCATAGTTATTACTACAATTAGTACACTAAGTCTTTTTAACTGTCACTTCCACCTTTGCCACCACCATCCCCACTGCCATCACCCCCCACTGCTGCCACTGCCACCGCCACCACCACTGCCACCACCACCACTATCACTGCTTCTGCTGCCATCACCACCGCCGCCGCACCACCACCACCATCATCATCAAGGATGACAAGTTTATATCTGGCTTAACCCTTAGCTGAGGCATACACAAACAAAATAATCACATGGGCATAGTGATGCGATCACACCTGAATTTCTAACAGAGATAAATTGTTATATCAAAACTTACTTTTCTGTGCACTTGTAGTGCCTTGGAGTGCTTGGTAAAAGATATGGAAAGTTCTCTCTGTTTGTGTTTGACGTACAACACGGGCCTTCTCAAGAAGATCTGTACCTGGCTAAGGAAACTATACAATAGGTGAGACGAAGTCTGTACAACTAAGAAGGCATTGTAACACACCCTCCTCTATTTAAAACTTCTTCTTCTCTACTAAACACACCCTCCTCTATTTAACACCCTTCTTCTCTATTTAACACCCCTTCTTCTCTATTTAACACACCCTCCTCTATTTAACACCCCTTCTTCTCTATTTAACACACCCTCCTCTTATCAGTGAAGTTGTAAGGATTACAAAGAATCGTTCTTTTGTTCTAGACAAACTTTTTCTCTAGCTCTGACAGACAGACAATTACATAATTTTCCACATAAATTCCAATCCTGCACTCCGTACTTGGACATTTAAAGAATGTGTATTCTAAATAGAACTTAAGATTGTCTTCGTTTCTATTAAAGCCGAAATGTTCCTATTCAATATATATAATCTTGAATGATAATAAAATTGTTAATATAACAGAAAGGATACATGTCTCTATGCTGGCACCAGCAATGAATCCTGATGTGTCAAAGTTGATGCGAATAAATTTACCCTGTAAAGAGAAAATATCAAAAGTACATTAAACAAGTGTTGTCTTCTACATGTGATTGTTATATCAAAAATAGACATCAGCTCTATCAGATATTTTTGTAAAACACCTACAGGTTCATCTTAGTCTGACAGTGAATGTTGTCAAGGAATAGTCTGTATAAAACGATACTGTGCTGTACGACTAGCTACCAATACAGTGACCGATTAGGGCTGAATGACACACGGTATCTTACAGTCGAGGCTAGGCAATGCAAAGGCCATACAAAACAGTTATAAACAGCATTAGTTTTCCAACAGGCCAGGACTTCAAACCCCAGTTCTCACATTATTGATATCTTTAACAATAGTGCCGTAAGGATAACATAGAATCAATCTTTTGTTCTGCTCCAACTTTTTTGATAGTTCCAGCAGTCAATTGTTTTTCACACCTGACTTATAATCCTAATCATAACTGAACCTGTAATATCAAAATTTAAGGATGACATAATAAACTTACGAATCTTGATGAGTTGTCGTTTTTGACCGTCTTGGCATTACCGAAGGCTTCTAGAATAGGATTGGCTTGTAACAGTTGTGTTTCCAGCTCACCCTACGTATGGAAAAAATCAACACAAACAATAACATCATCAGTATACGGTGTCGTACACAATGCTGACCTACACACAAGCAAGTGAACTAAAGCATCTATTAGCAGCAAAACTGGAGCTATATCTCGTCACCACAGCTAGAGTGAAGTAAAACAAAAAACGGTAAAGCAAGCTTATCAACAAAATGCAACTTTTGGATCGTATGATATTTATTGCTAAAAAAGAAACATGATGCATTGCAAACAAAAAATATTGGGCACTGTACGTGAAAATGGTGTATCTGACGAGGCGAGATTGTTGAGATAAAGGTATGAACTGTATGTAAGCCCTTCAAAAATATCAGCGTTATGATGGGACATTCCCCACCATCAATGGTTTTTGTATGTTATGGTACACAATCATTATCATATCAATGTACCAACCATACAACATCTCAATGTTCCTCCGGAAAACCCCAGGATAATCTAATTTCTAAATCTGGATAACTAACTACCCAGATGTCTATAATCCAATGAACTGACATTCACATACAATGCCCGTCAATAAACTTAAAACAACAAATGATAAAAACATGCAAAATTTTTGAATTTCAACACATGCAATTAATACATGCTAGTTTTATGATCTTATCATATATTTTGTCTTGCTTTGAACAATGTCACACTGAAGGAAACTGTTTAAGTTTCATGCACATGCATAGTGGAAACATGTCATACATGCCAAGCAGCTAGGCTAAACTGAGAGTGCACCCTACTTCCTACCATGCACTGTGGCCGACTCAAATTTTTTAAATTTTTTCTCTCCTGTTTTAGGTTTGATATTGCTTTGTACACAGAATCCAGACTAGATCAAACTAAATTTTACAAAACAGGTGAAATTCAGTAAGAATTTTGATACAAGTTATTAAAGTACGATGTCATCCCAGTGCATACTTGTATACGAAGGATGACTCCCAATAAAGGCTGTGTGCAGTGGGTGTGTAGTTTCTACACACTTCCAGTTACAGAAGCATTTTCAATAAAACATAAAATTGTAGAACATAGTTTGTCAGATTGGTGGATGGTCTGCAGTACTTTACTCTGTATATTACTCAGACTGTCTCTAAGCCACCTTATCAGTCAGCAATCCTACAGAACGACTAGACCAACAAGGTGAAATGACACAACAAATCTTTCAGTATATACTCAGACCACCAACCAATCTGCTCGAGCAAAATATTTGTGAAATTCTTTGAAAATGGCTGAAGAAAGAACGTAATTTTATCTTCTTTTTATAGCAAACTTTGGAATGTATTCATCCTTCAAGGAAAATGCAAATGTATTCACGGATCTACGGGATACATATATATGTCGGAATGTTGGGAAAATATGGATTGATATGATCCTATATATGATCTTGATTCTTGTTCTCCAAGTCTAACTATATTACCCAGGAAATGGTTGCTACGGCTACCACTAACATGACAAAAATGCTATTTTGGCACTATTTTTTTTTTCTTTCTGTTTTACTTCTAAATTTGCCTTGTTGAATTAGTGACACATTCATGGTGCATATTGTTAACACATGCATGTTGTGTTTTGAAATTAAATGATTAACATTGTTAACTGGGCTCTATTTGATGACACAAATATATACATCATTAGTTATGTTGAAAATATTGGGAGGTTAAAAGTCATGTATGTACATGTAGGTTATATATTTGGGAAGTTGAAGTTTGTCGTTGCATTTTCCTTGACGTTGGGAACAAAGAAACACAACACACTGCACGTCACAAAGAAAAACAGCAATGAACAAACATATCGAACACAACGAACACAGACTCAGCAAAGCCTGCAAAGCTGGAAATGAAAAAAGTTATCTAGAACTAAGGAGGAACGTTTACAGGGTTCTGAACGAATACTTGATTTATGCAACAAAGGAGCACAAACAAACGCACGGCAATGCCTATAATAACATTATGCGGCGTAAGCGATGATACAATACGATACAATACGTAACCCGACTATATACTTACAATTGACTGACGACTCAGTGCTAACGAACTCTGTGTCGTTTTACGACAAGTGGTACAAAGTTACAGAGATACGGTGAGATGGTACAACAACAAGGAAGGGGGTTAGAGAGAAATTGAAAGATAACATGCAGAAAGAGAGAGAAAAAAAAGAAAAAAAAGATCTAATATTATCCCCACAGTTACATTACTATTTTAAACATCGTACAACAAGCTACGTAACACCAATTATTACAATATCAAAATTGAGATACATATAAGTAATGAATTAAGCTATTAATTGATGCATATACAACTGGTTAACCAATCAATGAATTACTGAGGTGTGTACTCACTGCTACAACCTGGGAGTCTCTGTAATTGAACAGAGACTAGGTCGGCAGCAAAGAGAGAAGATGAATATGAATGTTATGGTGAGAAATTGTGAGACAATGTCAGTAGAACTTAGTGAATCTGTCAGCCTATGTCAGTACTTGTAAGTGAATCTGTGAGATTACTTCAATAGTGAAATTGAATCAGTTAGGGAGGTTTACACTTTGTTATTTCAACTCCCAGTCGACTCTATTCTTGACTGGATATAAGAAAAACAAATATGAACAGTTGTGTCCCCAGAGTTGGGTTAAATTAGGTCAGGTAATGGAGGGTGGTTTAGATCTGACATAACTTTCAGTATGCAACTTGCAATTGTATTTAGTTTCTTAGATAAGGAGGATTTCAATGGTCAACGTTCAGGGTTACTGTTGAAAGATTGGAGCAAATGAAGGCTATGCTAATATTGGAAGATTTTGTTATGATTTATGTCAACACTGAGTCCAGAACAAAATAAAAATGTGAATGGGAACTAAAATCCAGTTTTATATCAGTTGTACTACTTTAGAATTGAAATTTACATTGGTAGTCTTAACATAGCTAGAGAAATAGAATCTGTGAGACTATGTCAGTTGTCAAATAGAATCTGTGAGACCATGTTAATACTGAAAGTCTAAAAAGGAAATTGACATGTCGGTTGTCAGTATGTGAGTCAACATCTACAAGAAGGTGTAAGTATATCAGTAATAACATGAAATTGACATGGGACACAATATAAGTATTGGTAATAACATGAAATTGACATGGGAGACAATATAAGTATTGGTAATAACATGAAATTGACATGGGAGACAATATAAGTATTGGTAATAACATGAAATTGACATGGGAGACAATGTAAGTATTGGTAATAACATGAAATTGACATGGGAGACAATGTAAGTATTGCCATGGTAATAATATAGAATTGACAGTTATTGGTAATAACATGAAATTGGCTTGGAGGACCTGCACATGAAAGTAAGTTGAAATTTAGACAAGGTAAACAACAACGTTGATAAGAACATGACATTGGTGTGACAGTTACGTGATGTGATGGGACAGGATTATGGTAAAAAATCAAATGATGCTCAGTAATACCAAAATAACTATCAGTGATGTTTACTTTAACTTTCTAGAACTCTACTGCATAGTTACAAAGCATGAAGTGAGTTGACCATCACCACAAGCAAGGCAAGGCAAGGTGAAAATGACACATTAGATTATAATGATGGAAAAGAGCAGGAAATTATACAGAGAAACTGATTTAGTTGTGAAAGCTGAGATAGACTGAAAGATCAGCCATAGTGAGCGTTCTTCTAATCCCTTTCAAGAAGAACACTTCCAGTGATATATCTTAGCATAAGGATCAGCCTGCTTATGTCCGTACGTCTAGCCTTCACTGGATTATTACAGTACAGATACTGAGGAATACACCACATGCAGGAAGAACAAGGATAGGGAAGGGGACCCAGGATGGAAGGCAGCCAATCCATTCATAGCCTTAGATTTGTTCAATGCGTCATGTCTGCTACTGTTGAAGTTTTAATTTTTGTCGACATTGGTGGTCACATTATTACTTTTTTAGGAGTCCACTGCCAGTAAAAGAAACAATACTATTTCCCTATTGCCTATTTTGTCCCCAACTTCACACTCCTTTTATTTTCTTTTAAACCAATCTGTATCACTTCACTGCTAACAGTATAAGGTGAAGTCTCCCCGGTGCAAGTATGCATGCACAGTTGAGTGGGGGTAACTGGAGAAGGGTGGTCACAGCCCTATTTCACCACACCACTTTGTTCCACTGAAAAAACGAACAGTGTACTGACTGTTGTTGTATCCCTATAGAGTTATGGCAGTTACTCATTTCACGCACACAGGCGTTTGCTTGGAGACCACATAAAAGAGGCCTGAGTGGTGTTGACGTAGGGCTATCAACTGACTGATTCAGGTACCTGTGTTTATGAAATAAACCTGTGACCTGAACTCTGTAACGTTAGACGACTTGGTGCACTACTTAAACTGATAAGCTTAGTAAGCAGACATAACTGTTTGTCAAAATGTGTGCAAAAACTGGCTCTATATATGACCTATGACATCATATCAAACATATATATATACCATACATGGTATACAATTTTCAATAACCCTTCCGCCCCACCCCATCTCAATTTCATTTTGAGCTTTGTTTCATAGAAATCATCTGATTTGAAAAAATCTACCAAAGAGATACACAAAAAAAATTTCATGAAAATTCATCAAACGTGTAAGTTTTATCAGAAAATTTGCCTGACTAGATTGTATTTGAAGTCAATTTGCTGGTACTTTGGTTCGTTATCATATCCTTTTGTGTGCATTAAGATATTCAAAGAATGAATAAATAACTTGGTAATTTTGTGTGTGTCAACATGTGCTTTTCATCACAAAGTGCTTGCATAAACTGCAGCTGATCTATATACTAATCATGGCAACAAATCGGTGTGCTCATTACGTTCTACAAAGGCCACATTCATTCATTTAGTTAGTTAGCATCTCACACCACATCTAGTTCTCTCCTTTTTTTTTCAATGTGGAGTAACAGGAAGTTATACCCATTTAGGGGAAACCTGCAGTTACCTTGCCATGTTTCCATGCCTGCATAAGTTTTGGTAGCCAGAATATGGCACCTGTGTAAGGACATTTATGGGGCTGGAAGAAATGCCAAGGAGTGCCTATTCTCAGCCCATAGATCCAGTACAAAATTGTCTGTGTTTTGTCAATGGTGGTTTCAAACCTAGGATGGGTTTTCTCAAACCCTGCGGGTATTAAAAAACATGATGTACCCGACCCCATCACATGAAATCCTGCCAGTAAAAATGTGACGTATCTCCTCACCAAAGACCAACCCCCAAACCTGGCATGCGTTTCCTGAAAGCCTGTGGGTAAAAATATGATGCACCCATCAATGCTACCCCACCTTCCTTAATGCTGGACTGGGTTTTTTGAAACCATGTGGGTAATAGTAGGGTGTACTCATCAAATACCAACACCCCATCCCTCAAACCTGGCAAGTGTTTTGGGATAACACTGTGGGTTTTAGCAAAAATGATGTACCTGGCCCCATCAAATGAACTCCTGTGGTACCCGGCCCCATCAAATGCACTCCTATGTTACCAGGTCCCATGAAATTAACTCCTGTGGGTATGACATTGGGATTTATCCATCAAATGACAAACCTTGTGTTTTGTAAAATCAAGGTATACCAATCAAATGAACCCCCCCCCCCCTCCACCCTTAATGTTTATCTAATGAGTGCAGTGTACCCAGGGATGCATTTCAAGTTTTCTTTGTTTCAAGACAGAAGTCCTACATCGTTGACATTCTTTTGCATCAAAGGTAGGTTTTAGCTGGGAGAACAGCAAGTACTAAACCCCATCAAATGACACTGACAGTTTAGTGTACCCTTGTGTTAGAGAGTTAAATTTTGTTTTTGTGTTTTGGTTTATTATGTCAGAACCTCATAAGAATTAACAATTCTTCTGGGTCAAAAATGCATTCCACTGGACGAATAAGATTAATATTTTTTTTTCCTGAAGACAAGCTGTAAGAAGATTGATACACTTCAAATAGTTGAAGGAATTCATTGCACCATGATAAAGCCACATACAGACTTAATTTATGAAGCAGGTGTTCAATGTTCTGACATGTAATGTAAACACATGTCAACTGAACAATTCACTTCTTACCATTTCAGGCACTTACACTGGCAAGTTTGAACCAAATTGTCTTTTCAGGGACACCAAGCAGTTTGACAAAAATGGCAGTATCTAGAAAACTTTTAATGTAGTGAAATTTTCAAAATTTCACAGCGACAAACTCAAAGTACCAACAGGATCAGAAAGCCCATCCCTGGCTGACCACCATGTATTTTTTTTTTTTTTTTTGAAAACTGATCAGTAACTGTCCAGCTACTATTTACAGTAATATTTTGCTGGTCATTCAAAGAGAGGGCTGAGAATATGCTTGTCCAAGGTTAGGAAGGAAAACAAGGCAGAGATCATGAAAGCATAGAACGGTTGCACAAAGAGACACAACTACAATCTGACAAGCAATACAGTCACCTTTTCAACAGTGAAAAATAGGAAAGGGGTTTTTTTTACCAGCCAAGCAAAGAAGGTACAAAATGTTGACGAAAGCTTTTTTTTTTTAGATCAGAAATTGGATAACAGTTCTAGGGTAGGAATGATGCTATATGAATGGTTCTAGAGGTGAAGAAATATAACATTGTCCTAGTATTGGTAAGCTGAAAAAAAAAAGTTATTTATTCATCGGAAAAACTTCTGAAGTGACAAATTTCAAAATATTCAGTGTTCTGTGGGTTGGTACCGACTATTCAATCCAGAGTGGAATGTTTCGTGGCTTAAAAACTTATGACTACAAAAGAAATGTAATATTTTTGCTGACTTATGTTGTAGAAATAGTAGTTGTCCCTGGTTCAAGAAAACCTATTATACACCTACAGGTCCTGGTAGAGTACAGCAAACTAAAAGGCTCCTATCATATCAATCCCTTGGCTGACAGTTACACTCACATTAAAGGGGCATAAGATTCAAGTTTATACATTTTTGGGGTTACATTTGAAGCATTAGCATAGAATCCAGGCAATTGGGGAATTTAACATTTTGATTTCCCCATCAAAATACCGAATTCAAAACACCCATCCGCATGGATTCCAGGCTATTGCAGCATACATGTATGATTTCAAATGAATCAGTAAGTGTACTATTAACTGAGCATACTTCACGATCACTGCACTTGATAAATTATCAGCAGAATTCAATCCTGGTAATCACATGTAACAATAAGATAATTTTAGGATACAAATATTATACTTAATTGTCATGGAAACCCCTACTATGCCGGCATCAACTATACCGACCAATGCCACAAATATTAATGCCATTGAAGGTATGGATCAACAGAGCATAACCAAGTTTTATATCAATATCTTCACCAAGTAAAAATATCTTTTAAACTCAGTTCATGTCCCCTTTTAAAGCCCTATACTTAAGATACAATTACATTGAGTTACAAAAAACCAAGTCATTAAAGGGTTGAACATTGTGTTGTGTATATTTTTAACTTTTATTTTAAGAACATGAGTTTTGTCTTCAATATATTTTCCTTACTTCTGTTTTTCAAGTTTCCCAATTTACTAAATTTCTACCCTTTTACTTCCTTATCAACGTCACAATACAAATGTGGACACTACATGGTCTAAAAACAAAACAAAAAAACACCATGATAAACTTTGGCCTCATTTTGAAAGCACCATCAGGTGAGCAATGTCAAAGTAGTTGTAACTCCAGTGTTATTTTCTTTGAAAGTTTAAGTAGGTAAAACGTATCTGAACTTCAAAGGCATTTCTACTAGAGTCCAATCATGGTCCAACCTAATCTCCTCTTGACTGTAAATGAAAGTAGTTCTGTACAAATATTACCTAATTTTCTTCCAATTAATACTGTGATTCAAAATCCTATCAAAGACTTACATATATCAGAATATAGACTAACTTTTCAGCTGTACATTGTGTATTAAATTTTCCAAGGTTACTTAGTGTCACAACAAAACTGAAGGACTTTATATCTAATCAGGGCTTAAAATGTGCATTAGTCCAGGTCACATAGACTACTCAACATCATATCTAGATGACCATATCTACAAAGGTGTTAGTCTGTTACACATAACTAATGGAAATCAATAGAAAATTGTAACTGAAAGAATTCATTCAGGGAAATCTTACTAGTGCAGAGGTTAAACTTGAACCCGAGCAGTGATAAACAACTGCCTATAGTTTGCTGTACTTGGGATTGCCCCTTCGGTCAGTGACTGATTTGGGTCATCATGCAAATTGGACCCTTGTAGGTGATATGCATCAGTGATAAAGTAGAGTGTACATACTGATGTAGTGATAAGCCATACAATAGCTGTATTGTCTTGCCCTGACAGAGAACACTATTTGTAGAACAATACACAAGTACTCCATGCCTTTCAAACCAATCTATAGTTCTTTTTTAAATGGCCAAGTTATGCAAATACTGTCAGTTTTCACCTTTGCATCTTCATTCCTAATTTGTTTGTTTGTCTTCTGGTTATCTTTAGCAATTCAAAGTTACCTTGTTACACATCAACTTAGAGAGACAAAGTTTTCTAATCATAGCCATAAAAAGATTTCCATCTGTTCATAACACCCTCCAAGGAAATTTGTTGAAATCTTATGGCAAGTATGTGTTATAGATTATAATTTATATAAACTTCCTACACCAAAGTTTATATACCTTAAAATTAAACATACAATTTTGTTGTGTCTATAATTTTGTTGGTTTTTTTTTACCCCTCCCCCTTCTTTAGGATACTTTGAATGCGTAATATGTTTGGAATTCTATTTAACAAAACATTCCACCAAATCAGAACTGACATCAAATTCAACTCTGTTTGCATGTTAGACAATACTTTGAATTGTGCAGCTTTCATTCATTTGGATAGCTTTTGTCAACACTTCAGCCATTTGTCATTCATTGTCACAAATGTTAGTACCTCCCTGGAACACACTTTACATAACAGGTTACTCTTGAATTGTTTGTTTGTAAGGGTTTTTTT
Organism: Glandiceps talaboti; assembly: GCF_964340395.1. NCBI lineage: Eukaryota > Metazoa > Hemichordata > Enteropneusta > Spengelidae > Glandiceps > Glandiceps talaboti. The sequence continues at coordinate 11,860,263 of NC_135553.1, forward strand.
GATATAGCTTAATTCACTTCTAAATTCAATATCTCCTATATCTATAATGTATTGTGCAGTCAACATTTTTGATATACTGGGAGCCTGGGTGTTCTAAATTTGGGCTGCACTCAGATTTCATAGATCTTGTCGAGAACTACAAGATGGTCAAAAGGCATGGACACTGTATAGTTGTGTGTATCAATGAGAAATTCCTGAAACATAAATAGTAAACATTAAGTATCACAATACATGTATGGCCTCAGTTTGTCATTTCATGAAACAAACATATGAAGAGTCGGCGTAAATGTTCTATGTATAGGACAGGTTACCTTACCTGGAGAGTTTGTACCGTGATGGATGATGACTTGGCACCCTTGGCTGAACATGCTACGTATGCCAAATACTGTATGACTTTCTTGGTATTCTCTGTCTTACCAGCACCAGATTCACCACTGAAGATGAAATATTGCCATAATAATTTAGTTTTCAACAACACTACTAGATATACACATGCGCCTGTATGTATGTATGTATGTATGTATGTATGTATGTATGTATGTATGTATGTATGTATGTATGTATGTATGTATGTATGTATGTATGTATGTATGTATGTATGTATGTATGTATGTATGTATGTATGTATGTATGTATGTATGTATGTATGTATGTATGTATGTATGTATGTACGTACGTACGTACGTACGTACGTACGTACATGTATGTATGTATGTATGTATGTATGTATGTATGTATGTATGTATGTATGTGACCATAGTTATGTACATGTATGTGCATACATGTGCTTGTGTATTGTAAGTATTTTGCATGTGCGTGTGTGTATGCATGCATGTGTGTAAAGTGCAAAATACATAAGCTTATACACTCCTTTATTTCTACCATCTTCATATTGGTACAAGAAAACTCTCTACTATAGACTGGATTCCTTCTGATCTTTGTCTTTTGTCTACAGTATTTGTAAGATCTCAACAGTTCAAACTTTAGCACTCTCAGGAATACAAGTTTATTTATGGGATATAGGCCTGTTCTTTGTCTCTCAATGAATTACCAAGTAACACACCACATCAAAGTTATTAAATATCACAAGATATATTTTCACATTCCTTAGGCAAGGTCATATCTGGAGACATAATTTTCAGATTTCATCAGTCGGTTTACATAAAGTTCATCAATTGATGATTTTTCCTTATCATTTTGTAAGCAATCTCAAATATGTTGTATTAAAAATTTCCACTATTTGTTACATTTCCTATCAAACGTTTCATAACAAATAACATATGGACCTAAATTTAGTCTAAATCATTCGACAACTGGCAAAAGATAACAAAACTTAAACACCAAAGATATAATTTTTTTCATACAAAAAATATAAGAAAGAAAGCATGGGGTACATGAATTCTATTTTAAAGAGTAATTTTTGTTTTGATTGTAATGTCTGCTCTATGACGTGTGATGTCTGGGGATGTGAAAACGTACTAAAATAGCATGAATTTAACTCAGTTAAATAAAAGATTACTACATGCTGAGAAAAAAATATGAATTTTTATCAACAAGAAAACTACTCTCATGGGATATTTTTCCATCTGGGTGAAGCTGAGCCAAACCTCCTACGGGGTCTGACACTTTGTATGTGTTGTGTCTTCCTTTACTTACGTGCAAAGAATGGACTGGTCCTCACGATCTGTAATGAAAAAGAAGTAAAATCAGTGAAATGACAAATATATCATTACAAGCTCTAATCTGAGAGGACATACCTAGTTTGATTTGCTTTCAAGTGTAATCAAAGTTTATGTAGTTTTATTTGCTGAGACTTGATATTCTTTAAAACGTTCAATCATGAACTAATAGGTAATTTCCATATTTGATTATTCCTAACATTAGCAAAACATTTGGTACAATAAATGTCTAACCACATCAAAAGTGAATATCTGTAATTTCCACATTAAATTAGTCCAAAACTCAACGATGTTTAATAAATGTTGAAGTAATTAAAAGTGAAAAAGTCAGTCATTTCCACATTTAATTGGTGCTAACCCTGTTAAGGGAGTTTTATAATCTGTAATTACTATGCAAACTGTACAGTATTTAACAGTAGTGTGTTATTAGATAACAAAACAACATTGTGTGAATTCATTGAAATTGATACAACATTCCTTCAACTGGACAACAACACTTTCCACTCTCTGTGACAACGTAGTTGTCCTATGAAGTGTACTGATGTCAAACAACTTCATCTCTACCACTGTTAAGCCATACGTAAATATCAAAGTGATTTTGTTTTGTACCACACACAGACTGTGTATATCATCTCACTAAATAGCAAAGGCTTCCCAATATATATTTCGAGAGGAACAATTGATTTTTCAAAATTTATTGAAGGAACCCAAACTTCAGAGGTTCTTTACTATGCTAGTAGCCTATAATTTCAAACAGATCTATTGGTTCTGGACACCAGAGACATGTAATTATGTCAAATATATTGTTCATGATTCCAAAAGTCAAATGGGAGAGTCAAATATAGTCACTTTGAAATGTTTATTTTGAAACAAATGTGACATTTCTATCCATCCATTGCAGACCTTGATCATGCAAATGGTGTAATTATGCATTTTTTTTCATGTTTCTGAAGTGCTATAAACATTTCACAAATCACAATTCCAACGTCAATACTAGGCGCTACAGCCAGAAGTACTGGGTGGTCGAACTGATAATGTACAGTTTTTAATCCCTTGTTCACCCCACTTTGAACACAACTATACATTAATATTCAACACACAGTATTCCCAGGGGTGGTGGTTGATTTTTGTCAAGTTCAACATTTACTTGAGATGATAGAGTATACATGTCTTGGTGTGCGCGGGGCAACATTGCCATTTTGACCTGTTTCACAAGGTGTCTTACCCCAGCAGTGTGGAATGCGGCTATTTACATAACGACACAACATAGGTATGTAAGAAGGCCACCATACTAACCCCATCAATTCACAATGAATGGCTGACTATTACCATAAACTATTTTATTTGTATTGGGGCTTCCTATGTTTTCAATAATTAGACAACTAACAAAGTCTGACTGTGGTACATCATAAACAAAATACATATTTATTAATCCAAAAAGAATTCCAGCTTACTCCCTCTATATTCACTGTATTACTCCACTAACGACAGTCAAGAAATTGAAATGTGAGACATATCACACATAACTTTCTTTAATTAACCATAACAAAAATGTTCCTAGCACTGAATAGAATGATAATTTACAACATTGGCAATATTCCAGCATCAGGACAGTCAGTCACCTGACACTCACCTGACTGTCACATGATTCGATCTCTCATCAAACCATTACTCTAGCCATCCAAACATCTGGATATCACAACAGTGGACAACAGGAATTGATCCTTGGACATGTTCACGGAACATGACAAGATAGCTCATTGGTTACAGTTATAAATCATAGTCATAAATTCAATATCTCATATATCAACATTATTTATTATCATAAATTGGACGTGTAAATATGAGGTTACATATATCGGTCTGTATGAATATGCTGCGTAACCATGGTGGCGTTATATGTATCATTCGGCAACTTTTTGAAAATTATCAATATGACGTATACAAAGCTAAAACGACACATACATCTGGAAATAAATGTACCATTTGTCTTTCAACAGACTGTAATATCATAACTGTGTGTGTCAAGTCATTTTGGCCTTGCAGGAATAATTTCTGAAATTACCTGGATGACTATAACAGTTTATTAGTTCAATGTCAGGCAATGTGTCATTTTGGCCTTGAAAAATGCAAGATTCATTGAAATGTCCTGCATGACTAAAATGACACGTGAGGATGCTGTCTGTATGCATAAGCCATTAAGTACTAATTAGTCGCATTACAGTACATCCCCACACGTCTCTCTACCATTCTGACCTCGTACAAACAATGGTTGTCATAGCCATGCATTCATTTAAACCAAGATATGTTGGCATTCGATCATATCACTTTGTGTGGTTAGATTCCAGTCCTCATTTCTAATAGGTTTGGCCTCCAACTGTATAGTTCCACCAGGGAAACGAGAAGAATGCAGAAGATGTAAATGGTAATTCTCTAGAACGATTACGAAAGTCAATACATACTACAGATGCATTTTTTATGGTAAACACTATCTAAACACCACCACTTTGCGTTAAATAACGAACTCCATCAAGAAACTTACTTTGCACAAAATCTTTTCGTAACTACAGGACTTTATGACACATTTACTATTTACATTTTTTTTTCAGTTAACATCATCCACATTTATTGTCAATTATATCTAAATTGTCTGCTAAGGTCTGGGAACCTCAGAAGGACGAAATCTGGTAAAACTGGCATCGTTTTTTCATAAATATCGTCATTTTGGCAGGGAACCAAAGTAAAATGATAAGTGAACTTACAGGTTCACTTTACCCACTTACTGCCTCTAACTATAAGACTGTGTCATATACTTCATGACACCCTCTAATATCTTACTCTGTAATGAAATAATTTTCAGTATACAAACTAGATGCCTGAAAAGACTAATACAACTTAACATTGTCAAAACCTTACAATTCATCATGTCAAAATACTGTACATCAATTTTGATTATAACTGAAGTGAGCTTACAGGGGAATCTTTCCCTCAATTAGCAGAGACAGTTATAGCAAGAATTTCAGCTCTAACGAATAAACATACTCCCACGTTGTGTCACCCTAGATCTCTCACAAATGCCTTACAGTCATGAAATACAGTGTGTAAATATATAAGAAAACATTCACTAAATAAACAGACAGATTACATCTAAGGTATTGATTGAAACATGTAATTAAGATTGTTATGAAATTTGAATCAAACTTTTTGAAAAAAGTCAGCTGAGGTGTGAAATATTTGAAGAGTTGTGTATTTTTTGTACTCATTTACTGTGGTAATTAAGAATGTTGCTTTTTATCAGAAACCACATCAAACTCCCTACTATGTGAAGGTATTTTGTCACAGGTTAGAAGCAATGGAAACCATGATCCTTCTGTGCCCCACCCCTACATAGCACCTACAGAGCAGCCACACACCACCCTCGACAATCTCACCTACCAGCTCTACCCCTACCTCCCAATAATATCACCCAGAGGAACAACACTCTCGTTTCCAAAACAACTATAACTTAGACCCCTAAGGTAGGGTGGGGTGATGGTGGAGGAGGTTACGAAAGGAACTCTTGCAGTACTAGCCTTGCTGAGTGTCAACAACCCAGGTATAGATAGTTTAAAAAGCAATGGAATGTACTGAACAATGTGTATGCAAATCGGGGATTGACCACAGCTACTTGTTTGATAGCCAATTTCAAATACCAATGTACACTGTGTGTGTGGAAGTGGTTTATGTATAGTCTAGGAGATAACCACAATATGCAATACGGTACCTCCCCCTGTACCAAAGCCATTACACTTTTTCAATGGAATGTACAACTTCCCTTCCCTTTTCTGAAAATTTTTAATGTAATACAAAGCAAGTCTATCATAAAATTGTTTTGACTTAATGACCACAAATGTCCACTTTATATCTCCTATTGTTTAGCTTTACATAATATATACACGATATAATCAAATAATACTATATTATAATTGTATAGCCAATGTTGAAATCATTTAGAAATACAGTTTATCAAAAATTTTAACAATTCATTACAGGTAGTCAATCTTCAAATTAAACAGTTCTTTAAAATAAAACACTTCTGATTCAACTTCGATCATTATCTTCTGCATAAATCACTCAAGATCTGACCTTCAATATTTATTCCTTCCTTTTAAAAATGGTATTTTTGTACTTTTAATGTACAGTATGACCTATATGTATTGTAGCTTATCACCAATTTGTACAGTGTCAGCCAGTATACTGGTATCAATATATCAAACTGACTGGCCAGCTGATTTATCAAGCTGGCAGGCTAGTATCAGTTACTGGAAGCTTCTGTATTCAATACATTCTTTTAAAGAAAACATCAGACTGCTGTGACAACTGATATGATGGGATGATAGCCTGACTTGGTGATATGGTTTTTAAGACTGTCCAGAATGTTTGGTATGTGGTATTTCAGGTGAATCAAACATTACAGTATCTAATCAACCAATGCTGGTAGTAAGATATATCACAAACTAAATGTCTTGTTATATAACTATAAGTCTACCCTAACCATGGACTGCTGCCATGTACACTGCAAGCGTATCATTTCATTGACATGAACTGGTATCTGATTATTGGATTAGTGTATAACTTACTACACAGGTGTTAAATTTGTTGAGTGTGTTTGGAGAAATGTGTTTTTGAAAATGATCAGATCACTGTCCTGTATATTGTTATGTGGTGCGGTGTGGTGTGGTGAGGTATGTGATATGGGATGGTATGATGTGATGTGCTGTACTACATGTATGTGCTTCTCCCAACCCTACTGGGTATTCACAAATGGCAAATAGTGGATGAAATACAATTGTAACTGTATACCATTTATGGATCAGAGAAGTGAAATAACGATACACATCTCAAATTTCCCTGGAATCATCCACAATTTCAAGTGATAAATGAACCAGAAATTACCAACACCTCATGGTAAAGTGATATGTTATTATAAGTACAGTAACTAACACCTGTGCCAGGGGTGAAGTTCAACAAATTAATTATACCATCATGGTTCATTAATTCCATCTTTCTCACTGACTGCCAAGGTCACCATAATACATCAACAGTATTTAATAACCTTGACATTCATACCTCCATGATTTTAATACCCAGAATTATCGTTATTGTTGTCAAATGATAAGATTTCTATAATCCTGACATTCCAGGACAACAGGTTGCTTCTTTCTCCTACCACTTGTACATACAAATAGATTTCAAGTTAATTTGGTCTGAGTTTATTTCTCGTTTTATATGTAGAGTTGAATTTGATTATTAACACAACATACATCCATCATCAAGTGTTTTCTGTGGTGTTAGGGGTGGCAGTTATTCAAAAGCCTGAAAGTAGGATAAGAACGGGCTGGGTTTTTAAGTGACATGATTTTAATTGAAACATAGTTCCTATTTTAGAAGTCTTAATAATAAAACTGAACCACTTGTATGTTTTTGTCTATCTTTCTAAAGCTACACAGATCCAGTCAATAGGCACATTTATACAGCTATGAAGAGACACACAGGAAGTGAGAGTAACACTACATCAGCATACTGACAGGACTGACTCATGTAGAACTACTAACCACAACTATTTAGGTGTAACACCTCTTTACAAGCTATTCACTGGCTGCACACAGAAGGAATGGAGAAACTGGATTCACTTATTGGCTACGTCTGATACATCTTCCTTTGGAAGGAGCTAGTAAATACATTTGTACCACTGAAATGTTCCAGCTACAATTTAGTCCAGAGACTTGGCTATTCTTACCAGCTCAAAAGTTTCAAGAATGACACTGACATTTTCAAATGTAATTTCTATGCTTGGTATAGATTCAGACCCACACAACTATGGTCTGAGGTATAGATTAGTCAAGTGAATTGTTACAGCTGCAATTTCCTATTGATTTCCATTGGTCTTACAGACAACAACCTTTTAGAAACAGTACACACTATTTAGTTAGTAGACTATGTGCCTAGACTATTGCTAATTTTTTTTCAAATCTTGCACTGTCACGCCAGATAGTGAAAATCTCTAGACTAGCCATGATTATATACATTTATCACTCTAGTCCAATTTGTCACCACTTACTATTCACAAAATAATAATAAAACTGACCACTTTTTTCCAAGACTACATTTACAAGCACATCACATATTTTGCGTGTCGTGTGTTAATTGTATCTGCCTATCATTTTCAAGACGGCATTTATATTTCTTCAGAAATTAGAGTCATTATCTGTCACTTGTATGTGACAACTTTTATTTCAAAACTACCTCTTCAAACAAATTAAAACATTCCTAAGTGACATGCATTAATTGGTATGTAGAACTTTTTTCAACACTATTGAAACCTCGATAAATATTTTGTTGTAATTTTTTCTGTTATTTGCATCAACTGGTTTTAATCTCTTCAAACTTCTTTCCATGTAGGACCTAGTCAAGGATGCTACCCATCACTCACTCAGTTATTGCATACCACTCAGTGTTGTTGTTCCACCAAATTCATGACAATAGTCTGGGCCATTTCAGTCGTACATTTGTTTATTAATTCTTCTCATTTCTATTGGGAAGGGATGGGCACCCTACTTCTTGTCTGCAAATCAACATTACCATGACAATGGCCACACACAATCACTTCTTTGTTATGCATGCAATTAGTTCTGCAAAAAAGTTGTTGTACATGAGTTTGAGGATGTTCGTAAAAATAAAAACAAAATGTCGTCCAGGTTTGAACCCTCAAATGTATGGAGTGTTTTCCTTTTCATATCATTTCATTTTTATCATAGGGGGAAACAGTAGACACAACAAACCTTAGTCTTAAACCAAATATGTTATGTAGATACAAGAAGGAACGTAAACATTTACATGTGTACGGACCTAGTCTAAAAACGCCTCCCTCGATTCTAGAGGTAGTAAGGTACCTTAGAAGAGTAGTAATTTTAGTACAACTTCCCCCTTCTCCCTAAATTGCAAAAACACTCACACATCTCCTGTCTGCCTATCAGTATTTGTAAGTAAAAAACTGAAAGCGCCAACAATACAGAATTCCAGCTGCCAGTACACACCTATTATTCTTGTGAATACATTTTGACATACCTTTTCCCCATCAATAGGGCATTGCCCAACAACAACATGACTGACAACAGCAGTACACGCTGCCCTCGGCCATCTTCTTTGTAACACTTGAAAAGTGTGGGTCAGAGAGCACCTCATTCTAGTCACATAAAATGCCTTTTGGCCATAGTTCTTTTTCAAACCGACTACACAAATCCTCTGAGAATTGTTTGTCTCATAAAGTTCTTTTTACCATCTTTGTTGAGTCTTGAAGTATTCAATCTCACTTCTCTATTTTTATCCAAGTCATGACCTTACCATATATATCAGCTATCTATGTGTACGTGTGAAACTTTATTTCAATAGTGAATTCCTCTTTAGCCCCCCCCCCCCCCCCCCCCCCTCCTAGAACTATCCATTTTTCAAAACTTATCTTAAGTTTTAAAATTCATGGTCATACTATTCACTTATGTACAGTAAAAATGTATCAGGTTGTTAACTTGCAAAGGTGTGTGTTGAATACAGAATGTTGTCTATCGTACATTGTATGTCCTTCAAACTCCCAGCCACCGTATTTTACATACAAGACTTGTGAGTAACCTGTCTACTGTACATACATGTACAGCCATTACCTTATCTTACATCATACCTGGGCATACCAAGTTATGCTAACTATGCGTACACATTCACTCAACATTTCATTTGTATGCAAATTAGGTGACCTTTATGCTAATGAGCAAAAGGGTTAGCACTTGATTGGTAGGGTTCAGAGTTTGATCTCTACAATGGTGAAACCACAGGGTTATTCGGGCTTAAACAGCTTTCCATTCCGACTGTACACATAGGGGATCATAATGGGGGCCTTTCATAATTGTGATGCACTGTAACTTGTTTTTTTCCCGAATGTCAGTGTTTGACAGGGAGGTCTATACAGAACAGTACTGCCATTGTGAGTGACAGACAGTAAACCTTGTGATATACTAGTCTGAAAGTACACCACTAAATGTCAAAGGTCACTTTCCCAACACTTCTCCCTTGTCTATCCTATTCTGAACGATGATTTGATTCAAAAGATAGACAAATCACAGCACGACTTCCAAAGTCTGGCCTCAAATGAATCATCACTCGATCATTAAATGTGACCTTGGGACAAGATTTGATTTGACACTGAAATCATTGCACTGCTTACCAAGTCCTCTCCTCACCACCACTCTTATCAATATCATATAAGTGACCATGCATGTGACATGATTTGGTTTGACAGATAGAAATCACCACACTGCTTACAAAGCCTTGCCTAAAATGAATCATCACTCCATCATTCTACATGACCTTGTGATGTGATTTGATTTGACACATAGAAATCACTGCATTGCTAATACAAAGCCCTGTCGAAAAAATGAACCATCACTATATCATTATCACACACTGTGTCATGATATAATCAAAAAGCTCATGACTAATTTGTACGATATTAGTTTAGCAACACAGCCCGACATGAGCATATTAGATTTTCAGGATGTATAGGGGTCACTATTAAATGAATACTTCCTGACAACATAGGGAGAGTGCATGTAACCCAGACATCAAAACACAGACTGTTAGACCACTCAATGCAGTTATATTCAGTCAATTAAATTACCAAGGCTTAGTGAGCAAAATTTGAGTTTTCCACATGACTGATATTTTTAAAGGTAACAGGTAACACATTATAATCCTGATTTTTTTTTCAAGTTAATATTTTTTGTGTACTACCAAACACTTACTTGTAGAAAGAGGATTAACATGCAACAGCATGGGATGCAAATGAAATATTAGTATTAAATCAGTAAGGTACAGTCAAGGTAAAAACTTGTCTCATTCAAAATTTTAGCTTTGCATAATTATTGATACTTTTTAAGGCAACATTTGCCAACGCTAAGGTCATAAATGTAATACCAAAATAGGTATGGAGTTAAAAATATTGACTCGTTACTGGTTTATAATTGTGATTTTGCCTGTAAAGTTCTAGTCTATGCAGTATATGCTGGATTGTGTTGAGAGCTAGCTTACATTGACAACGTGCAAACTACTATACTTCTTTGTCTATTTTTATCCCAAATCTTGCCACACTGTGCTAGAAGTTTCGATCCTTACCAGCTGTTTAAAAAATGACATGCAGTGATGATGACGTTTGTGGCAGCCCTGCTGGTTTCTATACGACTGTATCCAACATTGCAACAATGATAGCAACCATGTTTACTGAGTCAGGTGTCATATAATCCTGAAGACAAACGACATCCCTGCATTTGACAAAATACAGTACTAAGCTCAATGTCTGACTGTCTGGCTGCTGGCCATTTTGTTTACACGTCACTTTCAAATACATAATCCATGTAATAGTAATACATATCAAAACACTGAGAAAAGACACAGTAATGTTGAATAATTAAATGAATGCATAATCAAGGTCTACTGTCAGTAGACAGTTCAAGATGTTGTATTTACTTTTAATTTTCCATTCTAATGTAACTATATTTTAGTCTAACTGGTGCATGAGCTTGTCTCTGAGTCAGATTCCGATGACAAGATTTGTCTCTCACAGGAAATATGGCTATGTTATAGACAATTATTCCTTTTAGAATGAGGCGACAGGTCAGCTGTAAAACCATCTAGATGTCTTTGAACCACACATAATATGATTATCTAGATGAGAAATCTGCCATCTGTTCAGGAACTGTTCTCAGGATGTCTTTATATTTCCATCTAATGTCTCCAAACAAGATTGCTGTATCAAGGAAACCAGGCTTTTATTCTGGGATCCTACCCAAGGCGGCTGTGGTTTTCATATTATTACACAACACGGTGGCAAATACACCTATGACATTTTGATTAGCTAGACATGGTTAAACAAGACCTACCAGGCAATCACACAGGAGTATTAAATTTGATCAATACATTAAAACATGATGTAGACTTCCCTGTGTGATACTGACAAGACTAATAAAATCAAGATTCATTAGGAGTGCGAGATTGAACTTTTGGGGCAAAATTTACATTGCTTAGTGACTAATTGGAAATCGAATGGTTAGATACTGAATTGCATTGTATAATCCAATTGGGGTATTTTCACAACGTGTAAACATACATATATGTAATCCTGTAATACAATCATACACTCAGATGACATCATTGGGATGACGTCATTGTAAAGAAAATAGCTCAACTCAACTACCAGTACTACTACTAGATACATAGTGTGTGTAACAGTAGATTTAAGGACTGTTGGGTATTCCAATGTTCTCTAGTATGCATTGTGGACGACACCATTTGCCATCAGGTGTTTGGTTTAGTATGCCAATGACTTTAGTGAGTGTATGTGAAGACCACACTTTACCATCAGGTGGCCAATATTCAATTGTTTGGTTAGGATTTCAGGGAGATAAATACCACTGAGATAGAGGCAGAGATACCGATAAAGGTCAAAGGTGAGACGGAAGAGGTCAGAGGTGACTAACTGTGAAATAAACCAAGCAGAACAACTACACCATAAAACACACACACTCTGTGGGTGAGTGATCTACATGGATGCCCGACTTGATAATTTATCGCTCTATTTTTATTGAAGTCACATAACTTTTGGATATTTCTGGTTTAAATCATCTCAACTCAAGAGTTGAAACAAAACTCCTACATGTATTAAAACACACAACAGGACACCAAACCAGCTATACAGAATGTATGTAAGATAACAATTTTTTCAACTTTTAAAGCCCAAGGTTTCAGTCCCATGTCCTTGCATTAGTGATATCAGTGGAGATATATGGATAATCCAATTACATATGATAATTTTTTTTGTCCACGGCCAATTTTTTTTTTTTAAACTCTACAGCATATAATCTAATCTAGGCTACAAGAACCAAGGAGCTCTCAGGAAAAAAGTGAGCCACTGGTATTTATAATAATATTACACCTGTACAATGAATATATTATTGCCGCAATGACCATAAAACAGTAAAACAATAGACTGGCTTTCGAGTGGATTAACATTCATCTTTCAGTTAAGGAGTTGGGTATATAGGTGTTAAGGGTAAGAATAGTGGTTAGACTCCCCAGCACACATCTGATTTGTATCATCTGCAATGACTAGACAGCGGAAGAGAATTATGAGCAAACTCAGGAAGCATATGCCTTGAAATTCTGTCACACTATAGAATGAATGAAATTGAGGGGAAGTTCACAAACATTTAGATATAAATCACCGTGATTGACAGTTGGTATATCACATACTTTGGCAGTGAGGTCATCATTTTTCAAATCCAGGTCACACGTGGAAGGGTTAGACTATCATACAAATCTTCACGATCTGACTCCTTTACAACTTCCGTTTCTAAGTGTTCAGAACTATGCCATCTTTTGGAATAAAATATTTAGAGAACATGTTTACTTTAACTGGAAAAAATACCCCGAAAGCTGCTTGGTACAGATAACATCTTGAGATGGTAACACCGAGACTAGTCTCTGATTTTCACAAATCAATTTCTAGTACATGGTGATGAATATTTTGCTGTCTTTCCCACACCCATTATCAGAACAAATTATCAAGCTGCCTTGAATGATTTGCATAAATAAATACTTCAAGTAGCTTCGGTAACATCACCAATCAAAGAACTTGCTGCCGATTTCATTCCAAAATCAACCTTGAAATCCTTTTCAAACTGTGTTAATATCTGGTGTATTTTCCACAAGAGGTGAAACCAGGTCACTATCCCACTTGTTCCTTGATACAGAATAGGACCTACAGAATAGGCTTTAGCACAGAATTTGAGATATTTCAGAATGTAATTAGCGACCGCCAATGTGTAAGTCGCTGTGGCTTTGTTGGTAAGATTCACCGGGTAGTGTTGGATTAGACCAAAGTGGTCATTTGGTGAGTGTTTGGCTGTTCAACTGAAGCCATAAATCTAGGCCTCTCTACCAGTTTGGAATTTAAGAGAGTAAACAAAATTGAGGAGGTGGAGAGGTTTGTGAAATACAAGTGGTGGCTAGTAAATTCACAGGAATAGAGAGAAAAGAAATCGAAACCTGAACTGTTTCATAGAATTTCACTGCATTCCTTTTGCACTTACACAAACATTGTACCCTATCCTTCCTCTCTTCCTTTCCATCCCCTTCTTTCTTCTCCACCTTGTCTATCTTTCCTTCTCTCTTTCCTCCACAATAACATTACAAGCTGAGATCTTTGCATTTTATTTTATTAGTTAACTTCACTTCCCTGACATGGATAGAACTACAAGCAGGTTGTGACACTACATGTACGTCATTTGACTAATACCAACCCAAAAAGGTTTGCAAGACCTGAATCAGCTTACTACAAAATTAATTTGTATATAAATTTTAAAATTTTCCCATCTTGTAAACAGCCAAGAGACTTGTCTTGATTTTATTACCGTCAGAGCTTCTTGAGATAGAAGATTCAAGAAGACAAGTCTCTGGGCTATAAACAGCCCTGCACCCAGTATCAATAAGTGTAAGCAGATAAAATCTACCTGAGGTTTCCCTATTTCACTGGGGTTTCTAAACAAAAGTATTATACAGTGCACTATTAGCAATTCCACCCTTTTTCTACCATGCTTCCCAATCTTCATACCTGACACGGAGCTTAATCATTAAGCACCCCCTCCCCCTCTTGTAAATACAGTAACCCACCTCACCTCACCCCATCCCATCCCCACAACACTTGAAAATCCAGTAGAACATTACTATGACAAATCCACTGGAACATCAAATCAAACAAATTACGTAAGTAGAGAATTCCACAAAAGAGCCACAACCGCTTCTTTCATCAAATTATCTCTATACTGGTGACAAGTGTAACACTTTAACCTGTCACTACAGCTATTTAGAACTACTAAACTGTTGTAAGTTGATAACAAGTACTGATTAAGACATTGACCCTCAATCACCCTTGACATCACACAATGATTTATTTCTTACACATTAGATGCTAAATGTGACAAATTTGACTTGAAACCGTGAACAAGTATATATTTACAATTGCTGCTACAACAGCAAGTTTAGTACACTATATAACTGAAACTGATATGGGGGTGGGGGTGGGAGGGGTACAAACCCATTTCAAAAGGTATAATGTGAATCCATGCGAAATACAGGACATTTCATTTCCTATACTGTACAATAGGACAGTATGAAATCCATGCTAACTACAGGTAACAGGACATTTCATTTCCTATATACATTAGAACATGACAGCCTGGAATCAGTTTTAGCTACAAGACATTTCAAGTCCTATACATTAGAACATGACAGCCTGGAATCAGTGTTACCTACAGGACATTTCATTCACAACTGGCTCTACAAAAAGGCAGTGATTTCTTTAAATATCAAACATAGTTATGTAAAATTACACAACATTCAGTACATGTAACATGGCAGTATTTTCCTTCCTTTGATTACCTCCTAGTTCATAATCAGTACCAAACACTCACATTAAAAACTGGCATCGCTCCACCTCTTACAAGGTTTATTACAAGTTGGGGTTTTTGAAATTATTTTTTACAAAATTTACAATGTTTATGACTTGCAACAAGGAGCAACTCTTCAAAGTTAAAGAACCATAGCAAATACAATGTATGTTGAAAGGTCTCCATTTATAACATTATAGTAAAAGTTACGAATTTACCATGAAAATGGAAAATACAGGAAAGTGTAAAAGTGGCACATACTATCTTCTATTGCCTTGTAAGCTGGTACATTAGTCATACAATTCTTTGTTTCAAGTCAGGAGTTATTCACTACTAACAAGGGCCATACCACATAAATTCTTTGTTTCCAGTGAGGAGTTAGTCACCACATAATATATAATTACCGACACTACCTTGGCCATACCATACAAATTCTTTGTATCAGTCAGGGGTTATTCACTACTGCCATGGCCATACCATATGAATTCACTGTATCCAGTGACTTTTCACCACATAATATGACCACCTGTACTAAATTGGCCATACCATATCAATTCTTTGTTTCACAGTAATACTTATTACTAGTAATATATATGTGTTGTCGCCTGGAAGGGATTCCTCTGGAGGTATAACAACCAGGAGTGGTGTCCATTTCAAGATATTTCTAGTTACAGAAGAACGCGAATAATATGCTACTAGAAGCAGTTCCAGTTTGATGCCAATATATGTGACAGCTGCCAGGGAATGGATCAGACGATTCGCTATGATCACGATGATGCATTATTTGCCAACATCAATATACACAGACTACATGTGTTGAAGACAGACTGCACGCTTGTAGAAAATAATACCAACATACTACATGCATTATGTTGCTCTCTGTCAACCTTCCACAACATGCGCCTGTCATCAATCTGACCTTTGACCTATGAGACTTTGTATCTGATTTTTGACCTTTCATGACAGACGGTGTCATCCACCTGACCTTTGACAATATTCTTAATCTGACCTATGACACATAGCTGGGTTTGTTTTAAGCTTAGTAGGCCAATGGTTACATTTATAATATCTACATAAGAAAATACAATGGGGGGGGGGGGGGGGGGGGTATGTTGATTAATTGTTTCATTCCTCTTGTAATGTAACTATATTTATATGTCAAGAAACGACGGACGACATCAAAATTATCAGCAAATGAATACAAATCAATTTGAATCTTTGACTAGTTCTACACATCAGATGGGTTTTTAGGATGGTATTCGTTTTTACTTTAGTGACTCTTGGAAGTCACAACATTTCATTTCCAATTTGAATTTTTTAATTTCATCAATGATTTATTATCCTATTGAAAGGTTTGAGTCATACTAAATCTTGTGTTCTCACTCTGAATCATATCAAATCTTGCGATCTTACTCTGCCAAAACTAGACTGCAGTGTTATACACTTGTGGAAATCACAGACATCCCCAAAGATTAGTCAGTGAGTCACCATGTCAGTTTCATATTCCATATAAGGGTAGGAAATTCTCATGATATACTAAAAAAATCTGTCCCACCGGAAGACAAACTACAAATGTAGCAAAATATTTTGCAAAAGATGCTATCACATTGACTACCAATATGAGACTTGGCTCCTAGCTTTCTTTGTATACATTCGTATCCCTCAATATCTCCCTCTTGTGTACAGCAACTCTCTCCTTAGCTATATGTATGTTCCAAGTTGCGCTGTGCAGAATTGGTGAAAGTGAATTTTCTGGGTGCCTACACATAATTAAATGCAGCTAGGATATAGGATACAATCAGCCTTGCCTTTCCTTGTCTTTATACCCCCCCCCCCACCCCCCACCCCCCTCCCCCCCGGTATTAAAACATAAAGTCATAAAGTCATAACGTTAACACATGCTACAATGACATTCTGAAATTACAAAACATCCAACCAGAGTTTGGATGCTTTTTTAGAATTAGTCAGCACTTTGGAGTCCTTCACATTGAGGTCCTTGACAACAGTAACCATAAACCAGCTAAGGTGATTATCACAGACAGACAGACAGTTAGTCACTGCTACCCATAGCAATGCCTCTACATAGTTCTTAACAAAACCAACATGGACAGAGAGAATCTAAAAATAATTTAGATTGATTCTATTTCTGAACAGAATATATAACGACCCCTAACTCAAAACAAGTCAATCAAAATGTTAAATTAGTCTTTAACATCTCAGTGTCTGCCATAATTGTTTCTGAAATAACCAATCTCTACGGACTATTGCAATTCAATTAAATCAGTAATGGAAAATAACACGGATATATGTCTTCATATGCCATACAACACTCTGGGGGTCGGTCTGATGATAAAAATGTAATAAATATATTTTGTATCTTAGTAGTTACTTGGACTGGTCACCAATAAAGTCACAAATCTTTCTGTTTGCCGTCTCTGTTGGCGCAGACAACGCAACTATGCAGCTGTTGGTTGTAATAAAGAGGACAGCCACGACCATTCATTCTCATCTATGGCGTTTATGATATTGTATGTGTGTGTCATGCTACGATATCAATTTCCAGGCATTTAGTTTAGTCACTCTTACAGAGTGACTTTTTTACAAAAAATGTCACTTCAGATGTTATTATTCAAAAGTGCTTGTCATAGCTGAACAGATGTTTGCTTGGCACAAATAAAAAAGTGTAGTTGGGAAGAAGAAACGTTTATTGTCTGTATGTGGGGAACAAACAAGGCACGGTCACACTGTTTTCAAACATCACCCGCTTATATTTATCCTTTAACTGTTTGAGACAAACACACGACAGAAACCAACCTGATGGTTAATTCTTTAGGACTGAAATAGCAGCATATGTCATTAACCCCGACAAGCAGTCTCTTGCAACCGGAATGAAATATTACACAGGACTGCAAATACACGTAGTTGAGGTTCAGTAAACACAGACAGGCCGGCAACACCTGGACTATATCGACAGGTGAATACTATGACAGAGTTAGACTTTGTACCTTCACATTTCATATTCATGTAGATATACATGAGATGTCAACATCCAAATGGCGATTGGAAACACTTGTATAGACTACATCACAGACTTATTACAGCTGGGAACAGAATAGAGTAATAGTAACACATTGTTATCACTAAAGTCTGGTATACATATGTGGATAAAAGTTTCAATTTTTTTCCAGACTTCCAGACTTCAGTGGTAACAATGTGGTATAATTATTGACATTCTATTTCCATTTGTCATGAGTCGGTATGTCTGAAGATTCCTCCTTATCTCCCAATAATGTAGAATCAAAAGATTAAAATACATGCATGACTGCGGTTTCGGCAACATCTGATGAAAATGACAAAGTTGAAATCACGGGATTGTATACCTGTATTTCACAGGTAGTAGCACTTCAAGCTGTATTGTAATGTATACTAGATGTACACAAATATTATACTTTATGGCACTTAGTTTACACTACCAATGATTGGTACATTGTAACTTGGATTTCAATATCAGAATCACTATGGTGCCACTTGCTACAACAATGGCATCCACTTGGAAACTGAACTGTTGTACATGTGGTCACTTGATGTATAGTATAGTCTTCTATTCCTTACGCCACACTTGGTATCTGTGTATCTGTCTAGCATTCTATCAAAAACACTCAAAAGGTTACTTGCATCTCAAAACAAAAATAATTTACATGAGAATTCGGTTGCATGGTTTTTTTTTACCCTAGGTATTTCTTTGTGCAGAGTCCAGTAACGAGTTTCTAGGCATTACAATACATGCTATTGTTGATGAAGTAGGGCTTCTTAAAATTTATAGGGTGGAACCCACTGTCATGCAATACTGGGAGAGAATACAGGAAATCACCTACCCAGTCAATGAAAGAGCAGTCTTGGGACTACATTTAAAATGAGTGACCTAATACATTCTTGTGCATAATGTGAAGTCCCAATTCTAGTCTGTGTCAGATTATCTACTTTGTATGTCCACCTTGTAGGGTACTGCATCAACAAGCTTATCTCAGACTTCAGTCCACAATGGGACAAGTTTCTTAGGACACGCCTAAGTGACAGCAAACAATCTCTTGCGCAAAATCATTGAAAATCTGCATCATTATGTTTGGTATACAATGCAAATCCAACTGGTAACAGCTACACTACAGTTGACAGATTGTTCTCATGAGTAAATGAATTGGGAAGAGGGTAAAGATGGCCAACACCTCAGAGAGTTCACTCAAGAACATACAACTCCATGACCCGAGTTATACAGTACTACCTCCACTCTCTGCAAAAATTGTGACTTATGCATAAAACATGCATGTATCTCATAAATTATCATGTCTGTATTGACAATACAATATATTTGAATGCCTATTACTGTTCTGCTATCATGGCATCCACTCATTCTGTATTCTCTGTCTGTCTGTCTGTCTGTGTGTCGTGGACTATGACATCCTGGCATCATTGCACAGACGACTGTGACCCCTGCATATGGGATAATGACCTTTCACTACGCAACCAATAAGATGCATGATTAAACACTGCTCCCATTACCCTGGTATGTGTCTGCTTTGATAAAAAACAGCGTACCATCTCGATGACAGTCCAATCTCTCACATTAGTATCTGTCCCAAAATCTAAATATGATGCTATCTTTGTACCTGGTCAATCATATCAAAAAAATTTTAATCGGTTGTTGGGGAATTTGACACAAAAGGTTCTGCTTGATGCTTTATAGTTAACTTATACTACAAAACAAGTCTGGTGCGTGCCTACTAGAACTGGACAACTGAAAATAACAGCTTCTAATTCTTATCTCACCCTTAGCATTCTCTTTTTCATTCTAAGATGAGGTTGACTAAAATCTGAAGAATTAGCATTGCATGCATATTCTTCAATGGAATTCACTGGCACTATCACTGCTTTTTTTTTTAACTTGGACTTTTTCCAAGTGTAACACTTCATTTGCATACAAAGCAGGATGTCTGTGATGGGATTCATTCTGCCTAGGAAGTATAAAAACACCACATTAGGAATGTAAAACAGTGGATCGACAGAACTAAAGATACAAATTTGTAACCATGCTAGGGAGTTACACTAAGGTTAGAATCCTTAACATAGCACTAATCCGTAGAGTTGACCTTGAATACCCACTGTTCTACACCATTCCTGTAACTTCTAGGAGATCACACAAATCTGTAGGGAGTGACTAGTGACAAGAAGTCACTCACAACCAACACAGGCTGGGATGGGCTCTTGTTGAAGCTATCAATATCACCAGTAATTATCAGCTAATTAGCTAGGCATGGCAAATATCTCTGCTGCAAACAGGTCTGCATTAATTAGGAAAATATGTTATTGCAGGGAGAAAACTTCAAAATATACAATCTCACGCTGTGTGTATGTGATTTACAGTCTCCGAGTGGATCAAATATTATCATCATGTGCAAATACTGTGCGTTTACAGGAACAGGAACAGTGACAACTAAAACACCATATCAAAATGTTACCAAATTTAGAAATACGGAAACGAAACATGTATAATTTATGACATAAATGGATCAATTTATTCCAATTATTTTTTAATTATATCTGCCACATTTTTCTGCATTTTAAAAGTCTGATAAATGTGTAAAATATCCCCCGCAATTTGAGGGGAATTGCAACTATACAGGCCTCTAATCTCACACAAGTACGACTCATATTTCATGGTAAAATGTATATTTACTTAACTCGATTGTACCCCTGTACTACATCATAACACGATGTATTTCATTTTAATATATAGTCACACGTAAGATTTACGATAATTACCAAAACTATCTGAAGATTTATTCTTACATTCATTGCAGTTATTGTGAAAATATAAATCACACTGCCTGAGGCCTGTCTCACTTCTCAAAATGACTTTTTTTTCCTTCTCGTCTCATCTGGTCTCCTCTATGCTCGATTTTGGACAATTGTCTCTTTCTTTTTAATTCATTTGCATTCGTAGGAAACCTGATAGCGCATTAGTAATTGAACCACTGAAGCATTTCTCTCGTAAAGTGACACTACACTATTCTCAGATACAGGATGTACGCCATGCTGACAATATCTGAAATTTCTTCACACTGTTTCTCTACATTAAAAGGGACACAGACCAGTTTTGAAGGATTTCTCTGTGATATTTTTTGTTTCATGTGAAGTACCACAAAAGTTATTCTACTTACTCAAGTGTGTTTAATCATCACTAATAAATGAGATCTATGGCATAGCAGTTACATGTAATAATCTTGATGATGTAATTTTTGGGTGTACCTAAAAATTATAGTTTACATCAAAAGTGAACATTTTCATAGAGAACCTGTACATACCTCTCCATGAAGATTCTGTACTCTAATAGTACAAATCAATACATATATATAATATTAGACAAGCTTTATGCAAGTATGCATCTACTCTGAAGTTTGCTCATATCCCTTTAAGTTTAGGGATCGTCATATTTTTTTTGCACTATTTTACAACCCTGGTAACGGAGTAGGCAAAATCAGATAAGAGTTATTTCCTGAACATTTACCTAAAATTGGGGCCTATCCATTCAAATGCGAGGTTGGGTGTAAAATTTTTTTGAAAGGATTAACCTACTAATTTTTGTTCTTTAACTTAGAAATAAATCATAATTCTTGCTAAAGCACAATCACTTTGTGCAGGATTACATAATGTAAAATAGTTTTTAACACAATTGTTTATGTTCAGCTCAAAGGTTAAACAGACATTTTTTTTAAACGCCAAAAAAATTCCATATTTTACAAAATGGTGACAGCAGTTCATAACAGGACACACCTACACCTGTGATGTCTAGCATACTTCATACCATGGTATTTATTATAATTTATAAATAGTTGTGACCGAACAATATCATAAACTGACCCTTACATGTACTGCGCTTATCACCTTACAAAACATAACCCCGATCTCTCAAAAATTTGAAAAATTTTCTCTTTTTTTCATTACAAAACAATAGTCCAATAGATGTATTTTTATAATAAACACAAAATTATTCAAATTACAAAAATTTCACATTTTTGAGAACAAAGTTACAAAACAAAAAAATTCCAATAAAATGTATTTTTACAATAAACTCTAAATTATTCAGGAGTCAAGGAATGTAATCTAAAAGGAGAACGACAAGACCTAGCATGTCAAAAATAATACTTCCTTACAAATCTATCCACATCCTCCCTTGTCCTGTAAGTGCAGACTGATAAACAAAATTCTTTACATAACCAAACATAATGTTCAATTGTACTTACTTGAACAACAACATTAGCCAAGTAATTTGTAGTATGTCTAAATGATACACACACCCAAAATCCAACCATCCCAACGCCAAAAAAAAACGCAGATCATAAACACCATATGTATAAATAGTAAGATGCCATCATTTTTGAGGCATACGATCAAATTATCAAACAAAAGAAACTTGGGAGGGGGTTCAATTCCAAATAATACTCCAAGGTATGCTACAACAATTTTAATTCTCTAGTAAACAGATAAAGAAATGATAGGCTACCTTACACACACGATAAGTAGTGATCAAATCAGAACCAAGAACAGGAGGGGGGACTTAGCATAAACTTCTGTTTGACATGTTGCCAATTTCCTATCACATTGACATGCCACACAGCATACATTCAATTCTTTCCTGTACAAATTGATGATCTTGGCAAATATTTCATGTATTTGTAGTGAGCTCATGCACAAACATCAAATCTATGGCTTCTGGCTGGTAAAATAGGAAAATAAAAGACACACACGCTCGCTCGGTATCATTTGAGAATATGTTTTTGTATATTCAAGGCTGTTGTGGCTTTCTCGTGTATCTGGAGACTGAAATATGACCAAAGTTTTGACAACCGATACACATTTATGAACAACGGCTGAATCTGTTATTTATTATTTTTTTAACAAAGCCATAATGATTTGTGATGGACACGGACATAATTTTGTAAAAATACAAATTTACCACATTGATTTTAAACAAGTAGTATATCTTAACTATAAAAGTTTCTTGACTGTTGCAACTATACTAGGGAGCTTCAGGGAGACTAACAAAATAGAAACCAAATTACATTTCTGACTTTTTGTGCACTTTAATTAATATATAGGTGTTTTATTCATTTTTACTGTCATTCTACATGTATGACATTGGCTTGTAGCCAAGTACACACACACACACATACATACATACATACACACACACACACACACACACACACACACATACACATACACATACACATACACATACACACACACACACACACACAACTTGTAACCACAAAGCAGGTCATATAAAGACAGCATATGTGACTTCAATAGTGTAACAACTATTTTTCATTTTATTACTACAACGGGATAACCTATGTACCTGTCACTATCTCTTTCCTCTTATAAACGTGACGAGAGAGACATACTGCACCCTCTGCTGGCAAACTAGACTAGACACCTGGAATGTATTTAGCAAAGCAGCAAGTACTAGATGACCTTACCCTACAAAAAAAAAACACTTTAAATTTCATCAGGTCTCACATTAAATGCAACAAACGGAAACTGGGACATGAATCACAAGTAACAAAGATGGCCACCATGAAACTAGCCTAGAGAGTTACACTACTTGGTTTTACAACTACCGCACTCTATCCAAACGCTTGGGATAGAATGACCACAAGTCTATGAGTTACCATGACTACATATAGCTGAAAACAGTCCAATAATTTGTCAAGAAGTGGTTTAAACGATGAATGTTGATGAAATAATGATGAAACAACATGCCGATGGAGCTCATAACAGACACTGCGGTGGACGACCCCATGTACTTACACCCAGTAGCCAAGTCATCCATATGATACAATTCGCTGCATTTTAAATACATCCAACACACAAAATTATTATGTTAAAATAATTGATTGCACAATATATAAGACTAAAACCAGGTGATCGTACAAGATTGACGAGGTCAAGCAAATTCTATTCTATGCACATGACAGCAAAGTGAAAAATGGGAACAACTTACTATCAGACAAAATATCAACAAACAATTTTTGCATAAAACAAACGTATCTTATTCTGTCACTTTGCATAATGTCGAAAACATCCATATATAGCAATGTTCACTTCTACACCTCTAGCAACATAAAATAACGTAAACCTGGAAATTTTCGCTGAAGAATTATTTTCATTGTTTTCGTTGGAAAACAAAAACACAAAATTAAGTAGTGACTAAAATGCCTTCTTGTAGATGAACGCAATGTACTAGTCTGATAATTAGTGAAAATAAGTCTTTGAGAACTAGCTGACGACTGTAAAATTGCAAAATTTTCTAATGAAAATATAAAAGTTTACAGTGCATTCCTGTACATGATACGATATCTTTGATATTGTGTAAACTGACAGCAATACACTTGTCAGATTTATAGATTTTACATCAATTTGATAACTCCTACACTGACCTTTACAAGAGATTGATGTAACCGTGCCAAACCAAGTCTGCCAATCTGTGGCTATGTAAGAAACATCTATACCAGTCTATAATTGCTACTATCTGCACTGCCTTATACCTCTCTATTCTCAAGGCAGAGATGCCAAGATTGTTCATGTTTTTCACAGCATGCAACTTGAGCATGTGTCTAAGAAGATAGAATCCTAAATATATATATAACGCTGTTCATTTTAAGGATTCCTTGTGTATTCTTCTAATTCTGCCCCTTTATTATCATCAATATCTCCAGCGACAAACTGTTAAACATGCAAAGAAAATGATAACACTTGTGTCTTGCTCAAAAAATTCTTTGAAACATGAGACACTTCAATTTTTGGTAGCACATGACAAAACGTAAGAACTAAACTCTTCAAATTCAAAAGAAAAAAAAATGTGTAATTGTCACTGGAATGCACCAAAGTGTGACTTTCATCAGGAGGGGGTTCAGAGGTCATGATTTGGTGACCTGGGTCAAAGGGTAACAAGAAGTGTCATGTCATGCCGGAATTGTGTTGACCTTCATAATTGAGTCATGCAACTCGATCTCTCTATTCTCTGATATCAGTGACAGACTTCCTCAGTATGTCAGGCGTTTCAAACTGAACAATAACACACCATCACCTGATTTCCTTTCCAAAATAACCATGTCCTAAACTCTTAGTAATCACAAATAAAACGTCGAATGATGTTTTAAACAAAATAATGACAAAGTAACAGCAAGTCATAACCTGTGTGTATTTTTAGATTCCACCCAACCAACCAACACAGGATCTGATTTCATTTACTTGAAACTTAGAAAAGACAAAACATTACAACATGTTTCTACACCTGGTTTCACTCCAATTCATTCAGAAATGTAACAGATGACAAGGTGTGGTGTCACTCTCGAAGAATACAAATTTAATGGATGAAGGAATAACTTTCAGTAGCTAACTGACAAGGCTATACAGTTGTTCAGACATGCAGTCTAGTGATGGTTGTTTCACATACTCCAGGTATATCAATATCAACCTTGACTTGAAT
This sequence comes from Glandiceps talaboti, assembly GCF_964340395.1. Lineage (NCBI taxonomy): Eukaryota > Metazoa > Hemichordata > Enteropneusta > Spengelidae > Glandiceps > Glandiceps talaboti. The sequence goes on from NC_135553.1 coordinate 11,886,020, forward strand.
AACACAAGCTTACAGTTACAGTTATACCTGTGCAGCACAACACAAAATACATTCCCTACATCTAGAACAATGACATGTACAAGTAACAATGTGTTGATCTGCTAAAACATGGACTTAAAATGCAACAATGACCATCACTGGCATCAACAATGAATAATGACTTTCAATTCATTGAGTGCATACAAAACATTTCCATGTATACATCCCATTTTACAAGCACCATTTTTTTTTTTTTTTTCACTGTCACAAAGGAAGAGTTAGGCATAAATGTTCTATTGTACATTTTAGTCTGCATACTGCAAAGGGGATGAACATTCAGTGTACAAGTTCCCTACTGTTCCACTGTCCCTAACCAGTGTTGGAATGCCACACCTACCCTGATGTTATATATACCTACTGTTAAAATAACCACTGTGTGTAATCTGACCCAAGGTCACCCAGGTGCTGCTACCTTGAAACACCAAACTGGAGTCAGAAAACACTAACCAGTCTCAATTCTATTGTTCTTCACTTTCCTATGACTATATACCAAGTGCTAATCTATACACAGACTAGTGTTTGTTATATTTTTGTGGTGAGAAAGGGGAATTCCTGCTTGCATATACTCATGACCTTACGTTTATTTATTCAATAAAGTGTGGCCTTACTCATATTTAGAAATTAAATCATCACTTAAGCTCTTTATTATTTTTATTTGTACATTCCTACAGTACAAATATTAGCTTTTTATAATTCACATTCACTCACTGTCAGTGGTCATAACTTATAACTTCGTCGTTGTCATTTTCAACTTGATACCCTTCCTCTGTAGATAACTGTATTTTTTTGAATCCTTTGTTATTCAATAATGCCATCACAATGAAAATTACTGAGCTTGAAGTATCACTGGTGAATGTCAAGTACATGACATTGGATTAGTCATCACCTTGGAGACTGAACAAGGACTGGTGTTACCCAGTAATAACAGATCTCAACACAATGTTAACTACACTGATGACTTCCCGAAATTAGTTTCACACCAACTTATGAAATCTGTCAACTGTGTCCACTCATCCCCCAAAATAAGGTAAATCCAACTTTGAAGCTCCTCAGCTTGGCACGCCTAGACCTGTGACACAGTCTGCCCTCACACTCAACTGAAAAGAACTACTTTGGCTGCGACCAGTCATATGCAAATACCATCAGAAAGTCAGAATGACTAACTTTTCAAAGAAAAAGAGCATAGGTTGATTTCCTTTTCATTGCTGCTCTATTTAGAATCCATCACCTATGCTGCAAACCTCACGTTTCGGATGAACGCTGTGTGCACCTTGGCACACAATTTTTTACCTAATTCAGAAGCTACTTGCATAGTAGTGGAGTAATACAGTTGAAAGGAGTAAAGAAGTAAACTTGAATTCATTATTTTCCTAATATCAACTCAAATGAGTTTCTGTGGAATGCAGTATTTTATTTCCCTTAAATTTTCACAAACTTGTCAT